>NC_028351.1:29017073-29034405 GCF_000741045.1 Vigna radiata var. radiata | reverse complement strand
TTTTCTCTCTAGGTCTCTTTTACTTCCCTCATTCAAGAAATTCATAAGTTTATCTCTAAATTCTCGTTCCTGACAATAAAATCCATTTAAACTTTTAATGAATGTTCTACCCTCTTGAATGAGTTCTCTTAAAAGGTTTTGATTTCTTCGATTCTTTTGTTCTCTTTTTATGACTCAAATTTCATTTTGTATGATTGAGGTTTGCACCTCCCTATATAAGTCTATCTTGATTCAAGCTCTCTTTAAGATTTCTAATTTGTTTCATTAGTGTCCTAAGAATATATTGCTTCTCAGACTCACTAATCGTAGACATCCTTTAAAGTAAAATTACTTTAAAAAATCAAAGTACAGGACTCAAAAGAAACAAACAATGAAAACAGACTCTAAGACCCCTACAATGACGTACGGACTCTAATGTGACAAAAAGTCACACCTATACGTGAATCAAAAAGAAAAAAACACTTAAAGTTGCCAAGATTTGAAAGAGCACCAAGGACTCTTCCAAACTTGGACTTTATATAAAGGCCCTTTTACAAACTAAAATAAAACTAAAACTACCAGTGGACTAACACAAGCCCAATAGAAATAAAAACAAAACAAAAAAAAATTGAAACTGTTCTACTGCTCCTCAGCTACGGTCCACATCTTTTTGTACCCACACTCTCGTGCCACGTTTGGTTGCTTCTTGACAGGTTCTGGACAGCTTTGGTATGCTCTTGCTTACGTCTACATCATCAATGATCTGGAGTCTCCTAACTAGTCCAATCCTACCAATACAACCAATACACATGCACAGTTTAATATTCTCTTGTTTAAAATAGATGGGACCGAAGAAGATATAGGGCAGTAAGAACTTCCCTGTCTTAATGAGCTTGTACACTTGATGCAACTAGGAATTTCGTTTTCTTTCCACGAAAAACTGTTGTTGCTACACAACTTTGGGGTCTCCTGAAATCAATTTTGTGGAATCAATCTACTGGCCAGTCCAATCTTTTCTCTTGATCTCAACAATTGATGTAGCTGAAAGAATTTCCTTTGCCTCCAAATTGAGATCTACTGCACAAAGAAGTCAACACTAAGTCAACACTTCTCCAGTTGCTAATCAAGACCAAACAGTAACAGGAACAATTCAACTTAAAGAAAACAGAGGTAATGAAACTAAAGATTCCCTCAGTTCAAACTCCAATATGAAATGCTTAAGCTGTTGTTTTCTCAATAAACTCCTACACGAACTGAATCCCAAACTGGGTAGCTCTGCTTCAAGCTACACGGGTGGTATTGTTGCTGCAATATGTACCAATCCAAAACAGACACAGCAAAGACAGCTTGTCACAGCAAAAACAACAAATCCAGCTGATTAGCACAATTTAGAATAAGAACACGTTCTCAAATAATGTCTCAGTTGATACTGCATAGACAATTCCACTAATTCAGCAGATCAAACAATTCTAGTGCTAACAATTGCATGCCATACAAATCAATTTAAGCATATAAGAAACACTTTGAGATATAAAAAAAAAAAAACTCACTTCAATTCAAAGCTTTCACAGATCAGTTATGCACACACGAAATTAAACCAGATTCCAAAATACATAGGCAAATGGTGGTCATTAAACCAGATTCAATTGGATGTAATTCTAAGTTGAACCTAAACTGAATTGAACAACCACCTCAAACTAATCAAAATCTGATCAATTCAATGCAGTGCAGAAATGACTCAGTTATTTAATTCAGTCATGCAAGCAGATTATAAAATGAATGCAACAAAATTCAGTAATCAGTTTTAATGTGATAAAACTGTTTATCTTTGTCCAATGGGTTGCATTCTCCTAGCTTACTCAATCTGCACAATAATCAACAAACAGTTAGATAACAATGAATTCTCTATTTCAAAGTGCCAAGGAATTAGGCCAAGATAACCTTACAAAACTCACAACACTCAAGGCTTCTCTAAAAGAAATTTAAAGCACACAAATGAGGGTTTGGAAGGGAGATTCTCCCTTGTTAGTTCAGGGCTGGAGAGTCTTTTAGACCACCACCACCTAAGATGCTACCAAGCACACAAACCTTCTCAAATTTCCAAATAACACCAAGAGTGAAAGCTTCTCAAACCAGAGATGGATAGGCTAAGCAAAAGCAATAACAGGTAAACAGAACAGGACAAAACAAAGCAATGGAAATGGTCAACACAGGTCAGACTCTTCTCAGAGCTCTAAACCAGATTTCAAAAGCAAAGGAAAGCTTCAATTATAATCAGCAGAACAGAATGCACGTGATGGAAAAAACCAGAGTTATCAATCAAGACAAGCAAGAAACAAAAGCTTTCAATAAAGGAGGCACTCAAACAGATCCTATGATTGGCACTAGAACAGATTTTAAACTATAAGAAAAGACTTAGAAATCAGAATTAAGCACAATTAAGCTATGCACTGAAATTGGATCAAACCGTTTGATAAAATGTCTCAATGAATCTGCAAAATGTTGACAGCAACAAGCAAATGTGCAGGACAGATTTCAAAATTGAGATGCACTGGTCCAATTATGCCTTTTAATGTTTAACAACTTCTTTTGAATGTTTCTTTTGCTATTTCATGGACCAAGGCTTTTGCTACATCCACTCTTTTTCATTCAAACAAAATTATGCAATGCAGATTGACAATTCAGTGCATAACTTCTCAGACACAACAGTTTGAAAGCACAAATTGGCTAGTACCAAATACCAAATGTATAGAACTGACTAGTTACTTAATGCAATGATTCAAACATGTGCCAATAGTGATTCTATACTGTTTGAATCGAAGTTAATGGTCAAAAACAGCATATACCAGAAAATGACTAGTGCAGTTCCATTGTCAACTCAATTTCTCAACTCAAATGGTCAAAATACACAATGGCTTGAATTCTGAACTGGAAACCACTCAAATGACTTANAAACAGTATTTGAAATTTGCTCAAAACAGCAGAAACACTTTTAAAGATGAATGGCAATGATCTAATACCACTCTTACTCAATTATGCAGAATTGTTTAACAAAGATGATGTGCAGATCGGTTTACTGCACCTTGCACTTGAAAAATACTGGAAATCAAGACACATTCATGTTCTAATTGAATCAAACATTGACTCAAGACTGCAGCTCAATAAAACAGTAAAACTATTTTTACCAAATGAACAATAACGCTGCATCAACAATTTTCTTCAAACAGCAAACTAGATCCAGTACAGATCTGACATAATTGGCCAATTCTACACACCTAAGCTCAATTCTTGGTAGATCACTGCTCTTAATCAGCCACATCCAACACTTTGATTTTGGTAAAACTTGGTTGAAAAACCTAGATGCAAAGACAGTAAAAGCAATCAAACTGACATGACTTCAAACAAAACTGGAATGATGTTTAAATCATGTAAATGACTCAAAATCAGTAAGGAAAACCGAATGAAAATGATAAAGACTCAAAGGCACAATATAGAAATTGGAAACCTATTTGAATAAAAATGAAACTCAATCAGAGAAACAATCAAGACAGTGAAGGCAATGCAATGAACAACACGGAAATAGAACGATACAGCACAAAATACTCAGAATCATAGCAAGACAAAATAAGATGAACTCAAAACAGACAATACTGAATCAAAACAGAAAACTAACAACAGATTCAGAGACAAAAAGCGAATCAACACAGAAATAAGAATCAAAGAACACAGACAGAGATACTTAGCTTTGAAGCGTGGACACAACCTGATGCTCTGAATACCACTTGATACGAGACGCTCCGAGAGAAGTTGACCGAGGGCGCGATTCAACTCCGGCGAAGCTTCTCCGACGAGAATATGCAGCGGAATGACAAAAGAAGCTCTAGACCGAGAGAAATGAGGTAGAACGGTAAACGAACCCTAGAAGGTGAGGAAAACCTAATCTAAACCGATTAATTGGAGGAAATGGACTTTTAATCGGTGGAAATGTGGCTTTTATCGGTGTAGATGATGGAAATCGGAGAACAACCGGGGGTTCGAAAGGAAATGGTGAGGGTAAGGTAGATCTAGGCAAGGGAAACAGATTTACCGGTGGAAATGGTAGCTGATGGTGGATCTATAAAGGATGAGAGAAGACTTGCGGTGGCGATGCTCTCTCTCTCTCGAATGCTAGGGTTTGGCGTAAAATGAAGAATGAAGAATGACTACGGAGGAAGCAGGCAAATGAGAAAATGTGGCTGACGCGTAGGTTTGTGGCAGCAGATCTGAGGTGCCACGAGGAGGCTGTGGATTGGCNAATAGGTGTTACNTGGAGGAGTGAGAAAGCACTATGGTGAATTGGAAAATGGAAAAAATGANGTTGTGTGCTTTGGAAGGAGGCTAGAGGTTTTTGGACTCTCTAGCCAATGACTTTCAAGGGAGAATTATTTTCTGATTTAGAAAATCAAATTCTCATTAAGCTCAAAAGTAATTACAAGATGTGTTAGCATGCCTATATATAGGGCTCAATGTACCACATGCCTAACACATTGTACNCATCTCTAATACAATTAAAAGAAATACTAAACTAAAGACACTGGGCTTGGGCCTCGTGTATCACAGAGCAAGGGAGTGGGTTCACCGGAATGGGTTCATACAACGAAATCCCAAAAAATCAAAGACATACGCCAATGACCGGGTTCACCGGAGAATCGCACAGAAAATGTAAGACACAGTGCTACTCGGACAGAATGAAACAGCCAATCGTTGGGTTCACCGGAGATTGCAAGACAAAACCAAAGATATTGTGGTTATGTGACTTGATGAAATAGGCAATGAGTGGGTTTACCGAAGAAAACGAAACATAGAGTGCTTATCGGAGACACTTTCCACAGCACGGTAGGGCATTTGGTGGTGGTGGAGCAAGCTTTGGAGAAAAGCCAATTTGGACGAAAGAGAAAACGAATGCACAAAAAAGAAACCGCCAAACCAAAATTTTGATTTTTTTATTCCAACTATGCCCTTCTATGTGCTGAATATCAGTTGTTTTTTTTTATAATTAAAATGGCCCAACCACAATTTGACACCTGGATAGTGTTAAATTGGTGTCAAATTATGGTGTCGAAATATCATTTCGCATTCAAATATTCAAATTAAAACACTGCACCCACTGTCTTATAGCACCACTTTTATTCAATAATATTTCACGCATACCCACAATTGTATTCCTTTTGATGCTTATCTAAAAACTTTTTCTAATAAACTATCATACCATCAACCAGACCCACCAACACATATGCTTCAATATAGAATCTGTACACTTAAATTTTAAAAATAATTTCTTTTCAATGCCGAAACCCACTGTAAACCAAAACACATGCATCACATAAACTCATCAGCCTAGAATTTCAACAAATGTTTAAAAACTCAGAGAGAATTCACTTTCACAAACAGAAACCACAATGCATCAGAAACTTTAACTTAACTAAAACAACTATTCAAAAATTATGTCAAAATATAAAAAAGGAGTATACAGTAATACTAGAAATTATAAGAGATTTTTTATTTACAATAAACTATATGTAAATGTAACAAAAACTTAGGTTTTATGCTACTTTAACATTATGTTTACAAGCTACTTTAATAGAAAATTTAATTAAAAATTGTAAAAAAAGTAGGGTAGGTAACAATTCTCAATTGTTATCAATTTCCAAACATATCACATTTCAGTTATTTACTATCTTTCCAAAGATAACTATTGTTTACATTGATAGTAGTTGTGGAATATCAATAGCAACTCTTCCAATAGTAAAATATGGGTTAAAAAATTAAAATGCTCAATCACATCAATGATTATTAGTTATGGAAAAACTGCCTTTACCGCATTAATTTTCCATAGTTGGGTCGGATCAGTTGACTCATGCTATCCAATCGCTACTAATTTTCGTAAATATAAATATAAAAAATATCTTATTCAATATAGATCTCTAATGTACTTTTCTTCTAACAATATCTTATACAGCATAGATCTTTGACCAATTGGAAAAAAAAATTGTTATAATAACCTTAATTTAATGTTGGGAATCTTACTTTCCTTTTGAGGATTAAAAAAGTGAATTTAATATGAGAGCGAAAATAAAAGAAAGAGTTACACTTCCACCCAAAGCACACGCTTCAATTGTCAGCGAGAGTGTTACATCATATAGAACCATATACACCTAATTAACAATACAATTAAGATAGAATAACACATATTTATATTTATTGACAAACTTAACAAAAAATAAAATCATCATAAAAAATAAAATCATCATAAAAAAATAAAATTTTATAATTTAAAAAAAAATAAAAAAAAATATATAGAGTCAAATAAATATAAAAAATTTATGTATGTAAAAATATTATTTTCTTCTTGGCAAAAAGTTTTCGTCAATTTCAATCAAAACGTTGTTGAATTTTCAAGTTTTCTAATCCAAAAGATGGGCAAGAAAAGCATCAAAACATTATTAGTTGTGGAAAACCTGCCTTCACCATAATAATTTTCCATACTTTGGTTGACTCAGTTGACCGATACATCTTTTCCATAATAACTTTCAGGTTGTAAATTGTTAAATAACAATAGGGACTGAAAGCTGAAGCAACTAATATGTGATGGCAGGAGATGGACCCAAATAATTGTTAAAACATACGCAAAATCAATGCACTGAGATATATCGCTTAACATTTTAGTATGTAGGAAAGGATAAATGGATGTTAATAAAAAGTAGTATTATAGGAAGCCTCATTATTCAAGATACAAAAGTAAATCTTCACATTATAAATATTAATAGTCTTAACATATAAAAACAAATAATAGAAATTACGAATACATTATACAATAATAGGCAACGAAATGAATTTCTTGAAACCTTGCATTACTTTGCAGACCTCAATAATCCATGCAGTCTCAAAGAAGTTTTGAAGTTAATCTTCCATAAACTGCAACTTCGACGATACAATTCAGAATACTTGCATTATTCGTGTCCTGAAGGAGATAAATTAGAGACTAAAATTTAGTAATAAAACTGAAAATCCCAAAAAAAAAGGATAATATCGAGTCATTGGCATTAAGTACCTGCTAGCCTTCGAGCCACCGATGGCAGCTTGGAACGTTCAGTTCAACCATTAGAAGTATATATTCCACCAGTCTGTTCAAGAATGTGATGTAAGCAAATCTCCATGGTCTCCAAAGTAGAACTGATGCTAGTAAACCCCAAAAGCCTGTGAAGAACCCAGTCCCAAGCTCATATATAATAATCCTCCATGGATATCTGAATTGTCATTTTCACTGTCAACTGCTTCTCCTTCAGGCTGTTTTGCTGTCTTATCTTCGGGACAACTTCTGTTAAGTTGTTTACCACAAAGACCAATATTTCCTTCAAAACTAGAGCCTTCAAAGGTCTGCAACTGCCTTCCCCAAGGGATTCTTCCACTCAGATTGTTGTTTGATAAGTCTAAGACGGTAAGACGATCAATATTGGCAAGAGTAGAGGGAATTCTGCCAGATAACTCATTTCTTGATAAGTCAAGTGTTGTTTTAGACTTGATTTTTCTTTTTGTTAGTTTGTGTTCCAGACGGTTCGAACGGTCCTGTGTTAGACCGTCCGGTTGTTTGTGTTGTGCGTNGTTTTAGACTTGATTTTTCTTTTTGTTAGTTTGTGTTCCAGACGGTTCGAACGGTCCTGTGTTAGACCGTCCGGTTGTTTGTGTTGTGCGTTCGGCCTTTTTTTCTTTGTTGTTTGTTTTCTGTGCTTGAGTTGGTTATATATTGTAACCAACTTCTAGTTTCAATTTAATACATTCATGCAATATTCAGTTTTTCAATCTCTCTGTTTTCTCTTCTGCTTTTCTCTGTTTTTCTGGGTTTCTTGTTTACTCTCTCGAACCCAACAATTGGCGCCCACCGTGGGGCACTGATTCAAGAATCTCCCAGAAGCAATGGCAACCAAGTTCGACGTTGAGAAGTTCAATGGTTCTAATGATTTTAGGCTGTGGAAGATCAAGATGGAGGCTATCTTGATACAGCAAGGATGTGATGAAGCGTTGAAGGGTGAGTTGAACATGAGTGTTGCAATGTCTCAAGAAGAGAAGAAGAAGATGGGAGATAAAGCAAGAAGCGCAATCATCTTGTGCCTTGGTGATAAGGTACTGAGGGAGGTTGCAAAGGAGAAGACTGCAGCTGAAATCTGGGCGAAACTGGAGTCTCTGTACATGACGAGATTGCTGGCTCATAGGTTGTGTTTGAAGCAACAACTCTATTCATTCAAGATGTCAGAATCAAGAACGATAGAGGAGCAGCTTGCAGAATTCAGCAAGATAGTCGATGATCTGGAGAATATTGAAGTGAAGTTGGAGGATGAAGATAAAGCTGTCATCCTGTTGAATGCTCTTCCAAGAACCTTCGAGCATTTCAGGGATGCTTTGCTCTACGGGAAAGATCAAGTGATCACGTTAGAGGAGGTTGTGACGTCAATTCGAACCAAGGAGTTCCAAAAGCTCCAAGATTCGAAGGCAACCAAGGAGGTAGCATCTGGACTGATCTCGGTGAAAGGGAAATGGAAGAAGCAGGCTGGAAAAGAGAAGAAGTCGAAGCTAGACGGTGTGAAACAGGTGCGATGTTTCAAGTGCCAGAAGATTGGTCATATCAAGAAGTTCTGTCCGGAGAAAGGAAAGACCATTCGGTCACAGGAAACCGCTGATGTGGCAGAGGCGTTTGAGGGATATGAATCTGCTGGTGTTCTAGTGGCTTCGTCTGAAGATTCTCAAAGGAGCTGGGTCATGGATTCCGGCTGCACCTATCACATGTGCCCGGTGAAGGAGTTCTTTGAGAATCTTGATCAAAAAGAGCATGGGAATGTGTTGTTTGGAAATAACAAAACTTGCCGTGTACAAGGAGTCGGATCGGTGAGGCTGAAGATGTTTGACAACCGAGAGGTGGTACTGAAGGATGTGAGGTATGTGCCCGAACTAAAGAGAAACTTGATTTCTATTAGTTTGTTTGATCTTGGAGGTTACACCACAAAAGTTGAAGATGGAGTGATGAGGGTATGTTCTGGAGATTCTGTGATTGTCAAAGGCAGAAGGAGGAATGGCTTGTACATTTTGGAGGGATCGACTATCATTGGTCATGTCTCAGTAGCAAGTGAGACTGAGAATACCTCTCGGCTCTGGCACTTGAGGATGGGACACATCAGTGAGAAGGGTCTTGAAGAATTGGAGAAGCAAGGCTTACTTCTGGGAGACAAACTGCAGAAGCTGGATTTCTGTGACCATTGTGTCTTAGGGAAATCACACAGGATACCGTTTGGTAAAGGGAAGCACTCAACCGAACGACCCTTTGAATATGTCCATGCTGACTTGTGGGGACCGGCAAGAACCTTAACTCATGGTGGAGGGGTGTATTTCTTAAGTATAATTGATGATTTTTCAAGAAGAGTGTGGATTTACGTTCTAAGAAATAAGTCTGAAACGTTTCAAAGGTTCAAAGAGTGGCACACACAGATCGAGAACCAATTGGGATGTAGGCTGAAATGTCTAAGAATAGATAATGGGCTGGAGTTCGTTTCAGAGGAGTTTAATGTGTTTTGCAAAGAGAAAGGGATCAGGAGGCACAGGACTGTTGTTGAAACTCCTCAACAGAATGGTTTGGCTGAAAGGATGAATAGAACAATTCTGGAGAGGGTTCGGTGCATGTTGCTGGGATCAGGGTTGTCAAAGGCTTTCTGGGGAGAGGCTGCCAATACAACTGTTTATCTGATTAACAGGAGTCTGTCTTCGGCTCTTAACTTTAAAACGCCAATGGAGGTGTGGAGTGGACGACCGGCTGATTACTCACACTTGAGAGTGTTTGGTTCTTTGGCGTTGGTCATGTCAGAGGTGATAAGCTGGATTCCCGAGCAGTGAGATGTGTATTTCTTGGATACGCCGAAGGTGTTAAGGGATACAGGTTGTGGAGGTTAGATTCTAAACCTTCAAAATTAATCATTAGCAGGGATGTCATGTTTGATGAAACAAGGATGGCAATGCATGCTGAAAACTCTGGAAGCGAGAAGAAGACTCTCGTGGAGGTGGAGCATACTACCGAACGGGCTGTTCGGTCGTTGACTGAGGAAGACCGAACGGATGAAGGGCAAGATGAAAACGTTCGGACGCTAGAGGAGAACCGAACGAGTAAAAATCGAACAGACTTTGGTGATGACACAGATGGTATGTCTGGCAATGGAAGTCACTCAAAAGCTGCTGGTCTTGATTTAAGGAACTATCAGCTTGTTCGTGATAGAGAAAGAAGGATCTCTAAGCCAACCAAACGGTTTGGAGAGGCAGATCTGATTTGCTATGCCTTGAACGCTGCTGAAGATCTTGACCGATCGGATGAACCGAAAAGTTACAAGGAGGCTCTTGACAGCAGCGATCGACATCTTTGGCAGGGTGCTATGGAGGAGGAGTTGAAGGCTTTGAAGAAGAATGACACCTGGAGATTGGTGGATCTGCCAAAGGGTAAGAAGGTTGTAGGTTCAAAATGGATTTTTAAGAAAAAGGAAGCTATACCGGGCGGCGAGAAAGCAAGGTACAAAGCAAGGCTTGTTGCCAAAGGCTTTACTCAGATTGAAGGTGTAGATTATCATGAGATTTTTGCTCCAGTGGTTAAGCATTGTTCGGTCAGAGTCCTGATGGCAATAGTTGCTCATTGCAATTTGCATCTTGAACAGTTGGATGTACGAACGACCTTTCTGCATGGCGACTTGGAGGAAACCATCTATATGAAGCAGCCGGACGGTTTCGCTGTGGATGATAGGGTGTGTCTGTTGCAGAAGTCTCTCTATGGCTTGAAGCAAAGTCTAAGGCAGTGGTACAGGAAATTTGATGATTTTCTGATAAAGCTGAACTTCAAGCGGTGCAATTATGATGACTGTGTATACACTCTGAATCGTGACGGTGATATGCTATATCTTCTGCTTTATGTGGATGATATTCTGATTGCCATCAGTGACAGGAGCATGATCCATGAGATGAAAGCAAAGTTGGGTGATGCTTTCGAAATGAAGGAGCTAGGGGAAGCGAGGCGGATTTTGGGCATAGACATAAAGAGAGATAAACCGAGCGGAAACTTGTTTCTATCTCAGAAGTGTTATTTGCAGAAGGTAATTTCAAGGTATCGGATGGATGAATCTAAAACTGCTGGCACACCGATCGGTCAACACTTGAAACTTACCAAGGAACAATGCCCAAAGACCGAGAAGGAAAGGAGGAAGATGGAATCTGTTCCATTTTCAAATGGGATTGGGAGCATTATGTATGGCATGGTCTGCACAAGACCTGACCTNGCACATGGTGTNAGTGTTCTNAGTCAGTTTATGATTGATCTTGGACAAATTCACTGGGAAGCATTGAAGTGGATGCTCAGATATATAAGGGGGTCTCTTGATACTGGATTACTCTTCCAGAATAACTTTCAAGGTGGAGGTTATATTGATTCTGATTTTGCCGGATGCATGGACACTAGGAAATCCCGTTCGGGATATGTGTTTACATTGTTTGGTACTGCTGTTAGCTGGAGGTCTATATTGCAGTCAGTCGTTGCGCTGTCAACTACTGAAGTTGAGTACTGTACGCTTGCTGAAGGAGTTAAGGAGGCACTGTGGTTGAAAGGTTTGGTTCAGGAACTGGGTTTTAATCAAAAGTCTGTCTGTGTTCAGTGCGACAGCCAGAGCGCCATTCATCTGGCCAATCATCAGATTTACCATTCCAGAACGAAGCATATCGACGTCAAGCTGCATTTTGTAAGGAGCGTAGTGGAATCCGGTAATGTTCAAATCTGCAAAATTGCATCCGAAGACAACCCCGCAGATATGTTGACAAAGCCGCTTGCTAGAGAGAGATTTCTTATGTTGCTGTCCAGGATTGGGTTTCTACCGTTCGGTCTATGATTGTTAGGCCGTTCGGTATTTTCTATCTTGTTTTAAATCAAGTCTAGGTGGAGGATTGTTGTTTTAGACTTGATTTTTCTTTTTGTTAGTTTGTGTTCCAGACGGTTCGAACGGTCCTGTGTTAGACCGTCCGGTTGTTTGTGTTGTGCGTNGTTTTAGACTTGATTTTTCTTTTTGTTAGTTTGTGTTCCAGACGGTTCGAACGGTCCTGTGTTAGACCGTCCGGTTGTTTGTGTTGTGCGTTCGGTCTTTTTTTCTTTGTTGTTTGTTTTTTGTGCTTGAGTTGGTTATATATTGTAACCAACTTCTAGTTTCAATTTAATACATTCACGCAATATTTAGTTTTTCAATCTCTCTGTTTTCTCTTCTGCTTTTCTCTGTTTTTTTGGGTTTCTTGTTTCCTCTCTCGAACCCAACATCAAGAAATTCTAGCGAATCTAAATTTCCAATATAAGTGCAGTTTCGAGGTGTTCGAGCTGTTGCTGTTCTTGGAGGTGTACTTAGATTTTTCTATTTATGTGCATGTGTGGACCTACTGTATCGATATATTTTATGTGCATGTGTGAACTAAGTGATTTAAGATTTACACACTTGGCTTCTTGGAGGTAGCACTGCTGTAACTGTTATCAAACAGGTACATTTAGAACTTGTAACAATTGCATTACCACCTTGTCAATGTTATAATTGACCACATTCTTTCCCCCTTTCAATTTCAGGTGACCAATTAATAATTGGAAATTTTGGGGGATTCTCGTGCAGGTCATTTTACATATTTCAGTTTCCTCAAGGGATATTTTGGTATATGCAATATCAATCAGACTACTAGGCTATATTTACTAGGTTGTATCCGCTCGGTACTGCGTGGAGTACATAATGTTATATGGCAGTTTCCTTTGTTATATCAAGGAGTACTATATGTTCTGTTCAGCTGGCGTAGAATACTCAATTGGATGCTTAATGGATTTATCAGTGCCTTAATAATTTTCTTCTTCTGCACAAAAGCGATGGAGCTCCAGGCCTTTGATGTAGAGGGTAGAACTGCTGGAAAGGATATATTGGGAGTAACAATGTGGTCATGGAAGTGCTTGCCGGATCCTTTGAACCAGAGTGTTGCTGGATCCACTTCCACGGTCATTGCATGGTGCAAGGACCAGTATTTATGACTGAGGTTGGAAAGAAAAATAAAATTGTATATTTGTTTCATCCATCATCCATTTTGCTGCTGCAAACAATTCATTTATCAACTTGTATCATAGTAGTTACTGTATGGAGACAAACCAATTCTTTGTAAGATTGGATTAGAGTTGCTTGTTGTTGTAGAAAACAAAGTTATCCTATTATTGAGAAGATTTTTTTTTGTGTGATACAATCTTATAAAATATAGTCAAAACTGTAGAAGACAAGAAAAGTAACAAAAATAGTCACAACAACAGTGACCTAACATGCAGAGACAACAGTGACCTAACATGCAGAGTTTCTCGAGAGGCACCCATTCCGCTATAGGACAAAACAAGGTGTTAATTACGAGACACGAGAGGTGAGTTTTGGTTTCCTTTTTGGTACGAAAATAGGGGCCGTTTTTTGACCCGGGATAGTTACAGCGGTTTCCAAACCCCAAGAAATAGGGATTTCCAAACTCCTGGAAATAGGAACAGTTTCCTGGAAAATCGTTGGTAACTTTGTGATGCTGGTTTTTCCAGTGATTTTTGTAACTACGGGAAATGTATTTTCTAGAGATTAAAATCTCCGGTTATGTCAAAAATAATTCCTACTAAAATTACAATTTTTTGTAGTGCATATACACCTAATTAACAATACAATTAAAATAGAATGAACATATGTATTTTTATTTGATAAACTTAACAAAAATAAAATGATTACAAAAAAATAAAATTTTATAATTGCTTAAAAAAATAGAGAAAATAAAAATATATAGAGTCAAATAAATATAAAATATTTATGTAGGTAAAAGTATTATTTTTCTTCTTGGCAACAAGGTTTGGTCAATTTCAATCAAAACATTGTTGAATTTTCTGTTGTAAAAAGTTGACAAAACAGTATTTTTTGAGACATGTAGTTTCACTATCTATAAAAATTTATCCATAGTGCATTGCACAAGTGTCTCAAGATACAACAGGAATTTGCAATAATATTTCTGAGTGTCTCAAAGCTAGCAATGATCTCTAAAAAGAATATAAAATTAACCCATAATATTTTTAGAAGAAGAAAAGAGGATGAAACTATAAGAACGTGTCAAATAGAGTATTATAGTAGATAGGTGTATTAAAATAATGAGACGAACATTTTATTTTAAAAATAATCTTATAATATAAATAGAACTTTCTAAAGTAAATCACCTTTATCTCTCTATAACACTATTCTCCTAGAGTTCTCTAACTTCTCTCTATAAATTCTCACGCTTGGGCTATCTGTTTGACGATCTCGAGGTGGCCAAACGATGACTGCGTCAAGGGCTACACATCTGACTGATCAATTGGGTCAATCGAGTGGGTAAGTTGTCAACCCCTTTTTCTCTAGCGTCTAAGGTTCTTGATCTTACGAATTTTTTCTGTTTGCAAGGATCAAGAGTCCCTTTCATTGAATTTCTAACTCCAATGAGGTTCTAAAGGTTCTTTTCTATCATCAATTGGTGATTTGTAGGCGTTTCTAGAAATTCCTTACGGTGCAAGCAAACGATTTGGTGTTTATTAGAACTATCCAGATTTCGCTAAGGTAAGGGAAGATAAATTGCATTAAATGGTTAACTTAGTTGTATATTTAGTGGTTGTATGATTATTAAACTGGTTGCATTGGATTGATGTTTATAGTATGTAGAAAATATGTATGTGATTGTTCTTGAGTGTGAATTGATGTTAATATGTTGTTGATCATAATTTGTTATAGGGTTGATTACTTAAGATTTAAGTCATATCCTAGTAGTTTAGAGTTTGTTTTTGAGGAAGTGAGGTAGTGAAAATTTGAATTAGAGGTTGATTGTTGAATTGGTCTGTTGGGGTAGTTTTGGTAAGTCAAATGTGACTTGTTTGAGCCCTTAACTTGGTCAAAAATGTGTTAAAAGTGGTAGATTTGATTTTGAGTCTATAAGTTGTGATTTTAGAGGTTTTGGAGTAGGAATTGGTCCATAAACACTTTAGATTGATGGTAAGAAGGTTTAGAAACATTTGGTCAAGTCTAATTAGGTATATAACACAAATTAGGAGAGTTAGAAGTTGGCAAAAAAAGTTAGAATTTGTAAATGGGGGGTTGAGTTGCATAATTCTGCAGAATTCTTGCTGCAGAATTATGCAGACTCGCTGAGCGAATCGATTCGCACAACGAGTAGTCTTGGCAAGTTGCTCTATGTCCGAGCAATTCGCATAATGAGAAGGTGCGCTGTGCAAATGGTTATGAGGGGTTTGCTCTCTATCTGAAGGGGTTGGGGTCTTGTACCACTGGAAGCTTATTGCACAACAAGATGGGGTTGTTGTGCGAGAAACTTCTAGATTTGTTATGCGAGAGTATGCGCTGAGCGAATGGTTCAGGTTTAGTTTAAGTTTTTTCTTAGTTATTCTTGTTTGATTTGAATGATGTGGTTGACTATTCTGAACTATGTGTGGATGTATATTGAGTTATACGAGCCTAAAGGAATTGAGTTGTGAATTCAAATGGGAATAAAGTATGATTTCTTTGGTAAGTTTCAACATAGAATGAACACAGGGAACTCAGTATTGGGGTTTATCCTAACACTCTAATGATCTTTCTTTCTCAAAATAGAGAGGATTGATTCATATGGTGAGAGTAGTAGGAGGTCCTAGTGTAGGCGCTACTTGAAGGCCTATTGCGTGGTAACAGACTAACCTTGTGTGGGTGGTAGGGTGAAACCCATGGCAATGCCTTTGCAAAGCAATAGAGGCCACTACAAGTGCACAACCCGCCATAGCTCGGTATTCATTCTAAGTCTGGACGGTCAAGTTGAGGTCATAACATGTTAGGATATCTAAACTAGTTTATCTTGCTTGAATAGTTTTGTGAATATGTTATGTTATATAATTGTATGAATTCTTTTATATTTAGCTTACCCTATTGTTTGTTGTTTGTGTTTTGTATGTGTTGGTGTTCTTTCCTTTGCAATGATCATCCTGTGGGTGAGTAGAGGGAGATGAGATCTCACTAGAGCAGACGCTTAATGAAGATGATTCTAGGGAGATGAGATCTCAGTGGAGCATACGCTTGATGGAGATTATTCGGTTGACTGTAAGTTAGACTTTATATTATAGTCATAACACTCATTTATATAGTATCTATGCTATATTTTGGGATGTTACATGAAACTAAGAAGAAAGGAGAATGAGACAGACTAAATTTGGTGTGTCTTGGAATGGGGGAAGAACTCTCTATTTATAGAGCTAGAAAAGAATAAAATCAATAAAGACAATAAAAACAATAAATATTTAAACGTTGGATCACTTAAAATTTTGTATCTTTTCTCTTAAAATGTTACCATTGACAATTAAAAAATATAAACGTTGTCGATTACTAACGTTGCAATACAACATTCTTCTTTTTCCCGTTGCTAATTAATATATATACCAACTTTGTAATAACTTTCCACGTTAATGTTTTAACATTTGCAATATAATAATAATATATTATAACATTTTCAAGTCTTCTAATCCAAAAGATGGGTAAGAAAAGTAAGAACATCAATGACATAAAAACATTATTAGTTGTGGAAAACCTGCCTCCACCATAATAATTTTCCATACTTTGGTTGGCTCATTTGACCGATACATCTTTTCCATAATAACATTGACATTGTAAATTGTTAAAGAACAATAGGGACTGAAAGCTGAAGCAACTAATATGTGATGACAGGGGATGGACCCAAATAATTGGGAAAACATACGAAAAATCAATGCACTGAGATATCACTTAACATTTTATTATGTAGGACAGGATAAATGGATATTAATAAAAAGTAGTATTATAGGAAGCTTCATTATTCCAGATACAAAGAAAAATCTTCACATTATAAATATTAATAGTCTTAAAATATAAAAACAAATAATAGAAATTACGAATACATTATACAATAATAGGCAACGAAATGAATTTCTTGAAACCTTGCTGTTTCGGTAACATTTGTCTGGGGTCGGTCGTCCTTCCTTGTTGTGCTCCGATCGTCCAATTCTTCATGTTATCCTTCCCGATTGGGGGTTGACCTGCAGAAGACACTCCGACGCTCAAGTCAGATATGTTTCATAGAGAGGTCAATAATATTATGATAGATCAAGATGATCGTACCTGAACATCAGTTGTATACTTATAAGGCTTGTGACAGNCAACTCCATTAATTAACCATTAGTGCGATATATTATAGGTAATCAAACCCAATAATTAATCATTAATAT
>NC_028351.1:29002935-29016259 GCF_000741045.1 Vigna radiata var. radiata | reverse complement strand
GTAGGTAGTCATCGGACTACTACCATCGAGTCAATTATATGACTTTAACCAACCTTATACACCGTTCGGTAGTCAGTCATCGGACTACTACCTTCAAGTCAATTATGACTTTAGCCAACCTTATGCACCGTTCGGTAGTCAGTCATCGGACTACTACCGTCGAGTCAATTATATGACTTTCCTTCCTTATTTCACCAATCAGGAGTNAATTTTCTGACATCCTTCAAAACACCCCTCCCCCGAACGTCCTGTGCAAAATATTGTCTCAAAGAAAACATGTGTTAAAAAAAAATAAAACCTTCACTAAACTTCAACATTATAATCAATTTATCATTTAGAGATAGGAATATTATAAATCAAGAAACACTGATCGATCGGTGTGCAGATTTCCAGCTATATGTAAATGGCCAAGTTTANCACNGTGACTTTTTCACGTTGGATCTTTTCTAAGGAATTTTCCTTCAACNTAAGAAACTCCAACTNAGATGGTTGTCTGAGCATATTTGCTTATGAATTTTGCTTCACAACTTTCATTTGGATTGTTGAACGCCACCATAATTCCTGAAGCAAGTGCATAAAGCAGTAGAAAAAATATAAAATGTTTTTAAGAAATAAGAAATAAACATTCATTTTTTCTGAAATCAATCTGAGTAAATAAGAATATTGGCTCAAATCGCCTCCCGACGCTGCCTGCAACAGTGTTATCCAAGCGTGCAACTTGCCGGTCCACAANACCAACATCTGGGCACACNGCTGCACTGGCATTATCCCGATCCGGCTATNGTCGTAGTTGTCGTCAGCGAGGTGNTCAGCGACAACAACAGCTCCAATGCTGGGAGTGGCGTCGTTTTCGGAAATGTCCTCTTCCTTCATGAGGTTTAGGTTATATTATTCCCCAACAGAAGTTACTTTCTCCATATACGGAGCATCCTTATCGTCCTCAGGAAACACAATGTCNTCGCCGAACGAAACTATCTACTTCCTCCAACTCTTTGCGCAACTTCATCAACAGGGCAAGCTCAAAATCTGCATCTACAATGTTAAGCTTGTCGGTTCTCGAAACCACCAGCTTCGTCTCCATCGGGTTGTGAAGATAATTCTTCTTTTGTTTCAGCTTCGATGAAGAAGCGGGGAACAATTACTATTATCGCGTTCTGAGTGTTGAATGCTGCAAGCCGAAATGCAATCTAGGGGCTGCANTTAAGAATAAATGATGGACAGAAACACCGACATTTAGGTTAGCTATGTTACAAATTCAAGAGTCATATCCCAAATTTGACAATCTGTAGGTGGGGTAGTTCGGATGGAAAATCATATTCTCCANAACCATGAGTGGCTTGTTGGCGCAGTCCGGCACTCCACACACTTTATCCATGATGGTGGCGCGAAACNAAATGTAGCGTTGCTTTGCCTCGTTTCTCACCAGTTTTCCTGGAACCTCTCTGCTTCCTCCTTCCATTCAGCAAATCGCCGTCCATCCTCAAGGGAAAGAATGCAACCTTAAATTTTGAAGAGTTTCCACCTTTGCTTATAAAANGAAAAAATCTTGTAAAGGAAAGAAACCATATAGAATGCTTAACAAAGTTAGCAACATTATCACCAGACGTTTATGACAAGGTTGTCATAAAATATTTTGTATATTAGTAGTATTAACCATCCAGCAAAAATAGTACGAATCTCATTGTAAAGAAGCTAAACAGAAAAAAGAGAGCTAAGCAGCAGAATAAAGGTATCAAACCAGCCGAAATGAAACCCTTCTCCCGAGGTTCAAGACGTTGTGTGGGAGAGAAAGAATCATCCATTTAATAGTAGTTCCATTATGGCTGCAGCCACATCCACCACTTCTGCATAATGCCACTGCTCTCACCGAAGGATGCCTGAGATGAGCCAAAAAATTCGTCGCCATCGACATTAACTTTCCTCCAAGCATCAACTATGATGGTGGGACCATAAGCAAAGGGATTGGAGTCTGAACCTTATCAACCTTCAAACACTAGCAATGATTCATATTAAAAAATTGANGCATGAAACTTTTAAAACTATCCATGACAGAGGCTCGTTGACCATGTCGTTTATAAATCGTAAAGTATTTGCAATAAAGTATTTGCAACAAAGTNTTTGCAATAGGTAATCACTTTCAACCATTTACGGTTATGATCTCAAAATTACTTCCAAGGCTACTTTTCCATTCACAGGAATACACATTAAGCCAAAAATAAAGGTTTCGATANATACATTTATAATGAAAATTCCATCATTTTTTTTTATTAAGGTTTAAGAAGAATGTAATTATCGTTCCTAGGGCTTCACTGCAAAAAATTGTATAACATATTTAATGCTAAACCGATAGCATTACATAGGNCAAATACATGCACGTGATCCTTTCAGAGTGGCAGTGAGTGTTAACACCATGATTTTATTTTGAATATCTGTATTAAATAATTGTTGTTCATCGTAACACTTGAACAATGCTCTAAAATAATATAAGAATTGCCGATATTTAAATATTTAAAAATACTTATCTGGTGGATGAAATTTCATGTGGATATAGTAATCCATGTTTCGTTTTGTTGAAAATTTCTTGTGTTGATTCGAAATAACGATNTTGAGACCGAGCGTTCGTCTTGATTCCTTGCGATTTCAGCGGGATGCCGCTCGGCCCCACGGTGAACGCCAAAATGTTTCGGTAACATTTGTCTGGGGTCAGTCGTCCTTCCTTGTTGTGCTCCGATCGTCCAATTCTTCATGTTATCCTTCCCGATTAGGGGTTGACCTGCAGAAGACACTCCGACGCTCAAGTCAGATATGTTTCATAGAGAGGTCAATAATATTATGATAGATCATATATGTTTCATAGAGAGGTCAATAATATTATGATAGATCAAGATGATCGTACCTGGACATCAGTTGTATACTTATAAGGCTTGTGACAGCCAACTCCATTNATTAACCATTAGTGCGATATATTATAGGTAATCAAACCCAATAATTAATCATTAATATCGTATATTTGTAAATTAATACATGATAATTGTCCATGAATGACTATTAACTCTGACCGGTATATCATTAATACCTGATAATTACCCTTGAATAACTATTAACTCCGACCATTATATTTCATATAGTACACTTGCATTACATTGCAGACTTCAATAATACATGCACCTTTCATCTCTCACAGAAGTTTTGAAGTTTATCTGCCATAAACTGCAAATTTGGTTATACAATTCAGAATACTTGCATTATTCGTGTCCTGAAGGAGATAAATTAGAGACAAAAATTTAGTAATAAAACTGAAAATCCCAAAAAAGTATGCAACTAAGCATGTTATGAGGGATAATATCGAGTTATTGGCATTAAGTACCTGCTAGCCTTCGAGCCACCGATGGCACTTTGCAACGTTCAGTTCAACCATTAGAAGTATATATTCCACCAGTCTGAATCTAGCGAATCTAAATTTCCAATCTCGCGAGGGATTTCTCTGCTCAAGTTGTTTCTTGATAAATTCAGAGAAACTAATTCAAGTAAATACCCTAACTCTTTTGGTATTTCTCCTGTCAATTCATTACTTGAGATATCAATGCTCTTCAGAATATACTCAGCATTCCAAAATTCATGATCCTGACCTTTCCACATAAACAACACGTTAGTTTCTTCCCTTCCATAGGCAAAAAATTTAAATTTAGATGACATTCTGCGGAACTTTTCTGCTCGAAATGCAACTACCCCCTTTCCATCATTTCAGTCAAATTTCTCAGACACGTTGGAATTCCTTTTGACAAATGGTTCATTGAAAGATCCAAGAGACGAATTTGCCTCAAATAGCAGATCTGATCTGGAACACTTCCAGGAAAGTTATTTAATCGTAAGCTCAAAATGTTCAATTGTTGTAGATTTTCTCCAATCCATGAAGGTATTGCACCAGACAACAAATTTTCACCTACGTCTAATACAGTTAATTTAGTGCAGCTTTTCAATGTGAACGGTAGTTCTCCAGTTAAATTGTTGTTTCGTAGGATCAGATATTGCAATTTAACAAGAGCACCCATGGACTATGGAATCTTTCCTGACAATTTATTATTTTTGAGATCGAGAAATTGTAACGAACCTTTTACTATTTTTATTTTATTTGATATCTAGTATCAATACAATTTCTGATTTTGTGGTTGGGGCGGTTAGAGTAGCAAGAGCCGTTGGAATTTTTTTTTTATACATNGGAAGAATCCATTTTTGTTATTAATAGACTAGGAAGATAAAAAGAATAACTGAAAAATGAAAAAGTTATTCCTGAAAATATCATTTATTCAATNACCAGAATTAAACGAGGATATATAGCTCACAAACGGAGGACAAAAATTCGTTTCTTCGTATCAAGTTTTCGTGATGTTCCCAACAATTGGGCAGCTGTCCCATTATTTGATTATTTGATAAATCTAGAGTTTGCATTGATGTGGTTGTGCTTTTTGTACACAAGAACATGCTTAAATCTGAAATCTTATTGCCGGATAGATCCAGTGTGAAAGCTTGTGATAAAAAAGCTGGAATTTCACCTTCAAGTTGATTTGAACTTAGAAATATAAATGCTCCAGGATCACCAGTCAGCTTGATTGGTAAATTTGGAATGGTACCTTTAAGATTGTTGTGAGTTATGTTTAGCTGACTTATAAACCGTAACTTATTCCAAATCCATTCTGGCACAAAGTCATCAATCTCAGCATCAGAAATGTCTAGAAAATTTAAGCGATTTTGAGTTTGGAGCCAACTCGGGAAACTAGGACCCAGTTTGCAAGAACCTAGTCCCAATTTAAATAATTGAAAAGGTGGAATCCAAGTATTAGAAAACTTTAGAGACAATGAGTTGTCTGTCAAGTCTAACACCTTTAATTTTGACAAATTCGTTAGATGCAATTCAGTGATATCACCGGCTAAGTTATTCTCGTGTAGGTAGAGGGACTCCAACTCCTGTAGCAACCCAATGGATTTCGGTATTTCTCCGTATAACTGATTATTGGAAAGATCTAACAAGCTCAAAGATGTAAAGCTTGAAAGATTAGGTAGCATGCCAGTAATCCGATTATCAGATAATTGTAGACTCTGAAATACATGTCTGTTGCACGATGAAGAATTTTGAATAAAACTGGAAAGTTTCCCACTAAAATTGTTACTCCTAAGGTCTAAATCGCGCAACGTACATATATGCCCTAGAGAAGCTGGGATCTCACCATGCAGGTTGTTGTAGAATAGGCTAAGAACTTCAAGAGAGTTCATTACGTTTCCAAATCTATTTGGAAAAAGACTTTCCATAAAGTTGTTATTAAGGTTAAGCCTATGAAGATTGGGGTAAAGTTCAAAACCCAGTGAAATATAGTTGATGATTGAAAGAAGTTACCGGAGAGATCAAGAGTGACAAGAGAAGATGAAAAATTACTTGTTGAAGCAGTTGGCACAAGAAAACTTTTATTAGTAAGGCCGCAATTTGCTAGATAAAGTTCTTGTAGTTTAGGGCAGAAGATTAAATTTCCTTGAGGAGAAGGAAAGACAATACTATTATGGTTGAACAACAATGAAAATGTTGATGATGGCAGCATATTATCAGAGAGATCGAGGAAGGAAAGAGAAGTAGAAAGGTTGGAATGAAAATGAAACAAAGATGAAATATTATGATCTGAAAGACTACAAGAAACTAACCTCAACTCTCTTAAGTTAGGAACAAGCTCTCCCATCGATTTTAGCCAGTGATGAGAGGATTCAAAAGGCAATGAACTCAGTCGAAGAGTATCTAATGAAGAGAGAGAAGATAGCCATTTTGCATCCTTAATTAATAGATCAAATTTACCTCCAAGTCCAAGAGTTTGCAAGAAAGGAAGATTCCCAACCCGGAACGGTATTGCTCCAGAAAGTCCAATCTCCCAAAGATCAAGATACCTTAATTGGGTGAGATTTCTAAGTTAACCTGGAATTTCTCCACGGAAATCATTGTAACTTAGATCTAGATATCGTAAACTTATAAGTTTCCCTAGTTGAGAGGGGATTTCTCCACTGATACCATAGCTGTTTCTTACACTAGTAGAAAAATAGCATTTTATGACGGGTAAAAATGACTTATTATGACGGATAACTTGGCATCATAGTTCTAGGCATCATAATAGGTCTTGCGCATTTTATGACGGACACAAAAGTCCATCATAATAGGTCGAATGTATTATGACGGACTTTCTGTCACCTATCATAATAAGTCCAGTGTATTATGACAGACTTTCACTTATGAGTCATAATATAGCGAATTTATCCATCATAATATGTACCATTTTATGACTATGATTCTTTCACCTATCATAATATATAGAACATATTATGACAAGTAATTGTTCACCTATCATAATATGTACTTTTCAAACATAATCTTTTATTACATACATTGTTCACCCATCATAAAAACTTGTTTAACAAAAAAAAATCATTATTACATTTGAAATATTCATTCAATTTTCAATTAATTTCCTGTATTATAATCTCATGAATCAATTTATAATCAATATAACATGAGATGAACATATTCAATTAAACTAACATAATGAAATCCATTTCAAATTCAAACATTAAATTGTGTAATAATATTTAATACATAATTTGTAAATCAAACCATATATTGAATCCAAATATAACATCAATATACACTACATTGTAGTTAAGTTTCTACAATTTACTAACACTTAAAATAAAAGAAACCCACTAATGTCTTCAATGTCTGGAGCTTCCATTGGAGATGAATCTTTAAAGATCTACAAATAAAATAATTAAGTTAGAACAATTTTGTAAATGCAGAATATTAAATGCAGAATATGGCTTAAAGCAATTGTTAAAGAAACTCAAAGCATTTGTTTGCATTGTGGGAGACAAAATAGAGAACCAAACAAAGGAACATCTAAGTCATTTAGCCACAGAATAATAAATGCAGAATCCTGAAATCTGAAAAGGATTATTTCAGTCTGACTTAAGCCAACAGCTCTTATACCTGTTGGGAACTTTCAATCAGCAACATTAACATATTTATGCATCTAATGTTCAAACTTCAAACTAAGGATTAATCTCTTGGGTCAGTACTAGACAACTTCAAGCATTTACTCTAAATGTTTTTAATTTGTAGTCTATGCAAATTCAATTACCAAAGGTTTAGGCAGAAGAGAAGTTTCGTGAAAAAGAACTATTCAAAAAGACATATGCTTATTTATACCAGAATTTTTATGAAGTGCATGAAAGAGCTTAAGTTTTGAACACCAAGCAAGCAACAAAATCTCAACTCATAATTCATTAAACAAGCTGAGTGCAATAATATAAGATGTCAGTTAAAATAATAATTGTATGTGGGAAGATAAAAAAGATAGTCAAGAATGACTCTGAACTTGTGTATGACATAAAAAATAAATACTTATGTAATCTTATGATTTCAAACTCTATTTTGAACCAGGAAACATCTTATTAGACCGTTTACCCATAAGTGAAAGTGTTTTAAAGATCTATTCAACCCTTTTTGGATGTTAAAAATAGTGTAACTATTTAACTCCTTAGTAATCCTATCAAAGGCATGCTAAGAGGATTTGGTAGACTTCTTTTAACCTCTCTATGCTTTCAATACAGAACTTTGGTCTGGAAAAATCCATCCTTCTTTTGTTACTCTCAGATGGCTACCTTTTTTATTACTCTCAGCTGCTACTTTGCCTAGCTCGTGAAAGATATTTCATGAAACATACAAGCTAACAAATGTAAGAAAAAGTTGTGTTCATTACATACCTCAACTCACCACTCATAAGTTGATTAACCAACTGCTTTGCAGACTCATTTTGAAGATTCCCATAAGCTTGTGATGTTTTAATTGATTTGTGACCAGGGTGAAGTTAGGTATCACACTATCAGCTAACAAACATATAATGCTAATGAAAACCAACACCTTGTAGGAATTTCCAAGTCATTACAGCGAGCAGTTGTGATAAAATGGCCTTACTCTGTGAAGTCAAATTCTATGCAATAAAATGACCTAACTAATCTATGAATGGCACAAAGATGGTTTAGACAATATGACTGCAGATTTTTATGAATGTGAATGAATTAATTATCATGCAAGAGATACCAACAAAAAGATGTATTATGCAATGATGATGGGAAGAAGCGTGTAATATTGGAATGAAAGCATAAAAACTAGACTGAGAAGTTTTTTACTGCACCAGAAAAATTGTTCAGGATAGTTTCATGTTTATGAACAAATGACAAAGTTAGTTCCTGGATGTAATGCTTTGGGTAAGTCTAAATATTGGAATTAAATGGGGAATGAGAAGCAATGCATGAAGTTAATAGCATGAATGTAATTAAGCAAATTCTATATGCAGAATTCTAATCAATGTTTAACATCTCAATGAAAGGAATTAACATAACAAAGAATGAATTTTGCATAAAATGCTTCTTATTTCTCATGGCAGCTGCATACTTTCCCAAAAGGAAAGGTAAATCAAGAAGAGGAACCTATAAGGCGATTGAAATGGGGAACTATTAGTCTAAGTGATTGTTAAAAATAAGTGGAGAGCATGGAGTCTAAAGGTAAGAAAATTTGATTTTACAAAACTTAATCTCTTCTAGGTGACCTTAATTTCAACCTATAAGGCGATTGAAATGGGGAACTATTAGTCTAAGTGATTGTTAAAAATAAGTGGAGAGCATGACTTGTCACCCTCTAATTATACGTCTACACATTCTATGTTTGCTCTGCCCAAGACTTCTTGTCTCATGCTTGCTTCCATCTCTAGGCTTTCACTATACTATATTTATAAATTGATCCTAACAAGTTGGACCAACTTCTCTTTCTCTCATAGACTCTCCATATCCTATCAAAGATTCTATACTAGCAAGGTTTCTTAGACATATATCATATCCCCCTTTGGGAAAACTTAGTTAGAATAAAACTTTGGGCAATAGATCCTCATGCACAAAAGCAGCACATTCTAGAGAATTTCAGACTTGCATAATAGTTAAGTTCAAACACAACTAANAAACTACATGAACAAAACACAATTTGCTATATACATAGAGAAAATGAAGAAATGAATATGAAATGATAAATAAAACATTCAATTTACCTGAAATGTAGGGTTTAATCGTTTGTCTCGAAAAGCCTGCCACGTTTCCTCATCAAGGAACTGATAAAAATCAGAAGGATTCTTGTGACTTAACTTACCATAAATATACCGACTAGTAAGGTCAGTCTTGAAACACCTCCATCGTTGCCCAGCATATGTATTAAATAAAAGACATGTTGCAACCACTCTGTCCCAAACCTAAACAAAAACCAGAAAACAGAAACTCCTTCACATTCTAATCAAAGACTCATTACCAATTTCAAGATTGATGAACAATGAGAAATTAAAAGTTTCACATGCAAAGCATACTGAAGAATGAAGATCCAAAATGCAAATACAAGGTATTGTAAAACTATATGTGTCTATATATATACATATATATATGTGTGTGTGTCCATGGAGATCCACTTTCAAATTTTTATTGAGCAGATATCAAGTGAAAACATCATAAACAAGGTTTGCATGCATGTTTTGAACTGAACACATTCTGAACTTGAAGCTCAAACTAAAGCAGCAGATAATGAAGAACAGTGAAACTGAACTGAAAAAGTTGAAATGATTAAGAAAAAGAAGAGCTGAAGAAAGTTGTTGTAGTTACCTCAGAGAAAGAGTTATATATGGTTGACAATGAAATTGTAGACTTCAACATTCAGGTGTAGGATCTCCAAGTTAAGCTCGAAAACTGGTTTTGTAAATCTTCTGCTGATAAAATGATGAATCTATTTGAGGCTTGATCTAGTGAGTGATATATAAGAAAAACCATCGATTTATATACCCTTCAATTCTGTTTAGTATCATAGTTAATTAGTTAACAAATAGTGATTTTAAATTGTTTTAAACATCATCTTGCCATAAGTTTTCTTATGCTGACATATTTGACAAAGACTACCTATCAAACAACATTTTACCTTCTTATTCATCATACCTTTCTAACGAATCTACCTTGAACTTCTAAACAATGCCGTAGTCTTTGAAGATCTACATATATGGATTGAACCCTCCTAAGAAAGTTGTGCTTTCTTACCATAAGAAAGTTTTATAGCGGTTTTATAGTTTGCACTACTAGAAACTCTTCTCTAGTATTAGCAACCGAGACCAAAATTTAACTTCATTGTATGTTTAGGGACTAAATTGACAATTTCTTCGGAAGAGAAGTAAAGCTTTAAATAGAGACAACTATAGCAACCAAACGAATATTTCCAAGAATAGGTGTTATTGATTGTGGAGTAATTTAGGACCACTCACAGATTGACACGTAATCAATGTTCAAATGTTGTCAAAAAAATGTTATCTAAATATCATTATCCTTATTCTTTTTAAAAATTGATTTCCACGTGCACCACTAACATTTGGACATGTGTCCTGTGTCTAAATGTTGTCAAAAATTGTTGTTCAAGTATCATTTGATTTACCAACCTAGAGCTAGTCAACCTTTGTAATTTGGTTAAACCCATCTGGAGGTCCCTATTTTGGGGTTTTTTTTCCCATTTACATCCTCGTCTTATTTTTTTTGCCAATTGAGTCCCTAAAAATGCAAAATTGAAAGAAATTGACCCCTGCCGTTAAATCAAGCTAACGGGGTTAAGTTTCAGCTTACCTGTGATGTTAACGTGGAAGTTTCTTAAACGTAGCATTTACATGTGGCATTTAATAAAAAAGCATTTTAAAAATTTGGGTTTCTTGATGGATTTTAAAACTGACATATGCGTATACTATAAACATGAAAATTTAGAGATTTATGATTCATTATTCTTGAAGATTTAGGAATTAGGATTTATTGAAATTGAAATTGGGATTAATGAAATGGCATTTTCTAAATGAAACATTTTAAAAATTGGGGTTTTTTAGAGATTTAGGGTTCATTATTCTTGAAGATATAGGAATTAGGATTTCTTGAAATTGAGATTAGGATTAATGAAATGGCATTTTCTAAATAAACATTTTAAAAATAGGGTTTTTTTCGAAGAGAAAATCTGAAGCATTTAGGAAGTCAACCATGGAAGCATTGCTCTGCATTCATCATCAGGATCATCAAACTCAGAATTGCACCTCCGCAACAACAACCAAAAGTGACCATCTTCATGATGAACCAAAAGACGCGATGCTCCTCGCATGGTCGTTATCTCTTTTACACAACCTGCATTAGAAATCAGGCCAAAAAAAAAACAAATTCGCGCAACAATCCAAGAATCCCAAATCAAACCCTAGGAAGAACCAGATGCTGCCGGCGATCCAGAACGTGCAGAACGTGCTAGACGCGGCCTCTCTCAACGACAATTAACCCTAATTTTCAATTCTTTCAAAAAACTCAATTTTTAAAAATGTTTCATTTAGAAATGCCACCTTTAATAGCACCCATCTCCCTACCTCTCCAGAAGCCTTCAATCCGTACTCGAATCTGCAAAGAAGAAATAGAATCCCAATCCAATTTCGAAATCAGAGAAAAAACCAAAAATTTGCAAACCCTAACCCCCAAATTGCAAGAACAATTTGCAAGCATACAAACCCCAACTTTAGGCCACCCATCTGCAGAGAAGAACAGAAACCCAGAATCCCAAAATCAAAAACCCTTGTCGCGAAATCGCCTCCCTCCTTGTGAGACCGAACCAGCAACGAGAAGGGAAAGAGAGTCACCCCTCCCTGTGAAAACCGCGTCTGAACGGGAAAAGAAGAGAGCCTCCCCTCTCTTGTCAAAGACGAACTCAAAACGAAAAAACGAAAAGGAAGAAGAACGATCAATGCGCCACTACGAGTCACCACGAACGAACACCGCCTGGTCGCCGGAGGAGGTGTGGCAGCGATGTAGGTGGTGCGGCGCAAACAGTCCAAAATTTGATGGGTGTCGCAACCCACACAAATTTGATGTGCATTAAAAATGCAGTATAGTGCTAGGGAATGACCCCTAGGTCGTCTCTCAAGGACCAACTGCGGTTCAGAATCAAGTCAAACACGAAGTGGGGGGGGCGGGGAGGGTTTGTGAAAGGTTTGCGTGGNGAATGCGGAAAAATTAAAATGAAATTAAAACAGTAAAAACGAAACTGCTACAGTAAATACAAAAATTCACGCTGGAATTGGACAACTCTGACCTTTGCTCAATGTTTTACCCATAACTTTTTCTACAGAGCTCTAAATGAGATGAGGTTTTTTTTCCTGGAAAGTAGACTCAATTATCTTTCATGTGATATATAAAACGTAGCATTTGGACCTCTGGTAGGTTGCAGTTATTTTTTAAAAATCGAGTCCAGAGAGTGAAAATGCTAAACCAAATACTAGACTAAACCAATATCTAAACACAGTTAAATTAAATTATTTGCAAAACTAAATTAAAGAAATTAAAAACAATTAATCCTACAATGTAAACTAATTTAAAGCTAAGAAAAATAAACAACATATTTTTTTTACCAACTCACGTGATCTCATTTAACTCTACCAAATAAATTGAAAATGGCCTAAAAGTGGGGCTCTTGGCCATGAGGTTGCTGCAGCATTTCCAATCAATCAATGCATCTTATTTTGAAACAAAATACCACCAAATGCTCCTCCCAAATTGAATCACCGTACACTAATTACTGCTGGACGAGACATTTCTCTGCTCACAAACTCCAAAAGAAATGTTGAATGTATTAAAATTGGAAAGCTTTAGGAATATATAAATGCAGTGCAGTAAAACCAATTCAATCAATCACCATTTTTCTAATTAAAGTCAGCATGCTTATGCAAATAAAATGCCCATAAAATGTTGCAATAAAACCTTAATAATAAAATAAAAAGAAAGATGCGTGAATTGAGAAATGAAAAGGGCAGCGTCATTCAGCTTCTACATTCTTGGAACTCCCCATTGCAGCGTTATCACCATGTGCCTTTATAAAATTAAAATGAATCCTTGGGTGGTAGCAGTAGCAAATGAAGAGGTAAAAAAAAAATTGCTTTCTCATCAATTATCCAATTCCCAATACAATGAAACCCAGTTCCAGCTTTTTCCCAAAAATATGTTCCAGCAAAGAAATGAACAAAGCCGAGAGCCTTCCTCCAACGTTGCAGCCACTTTTTCTTCTTCTTTTTTTATGTGACGGCTGGCTTCTATCCTAGGACCAAGTGTCTTAAAATTGAGGTGGGGTCCACCTCCTTTGCAAAACCCTAGGTGCCATGTGTCATCTATTCTAACATTTTGGGCCTAAACTATTTTACCAAAA
>NC_028351.1:28994882-29001400 GCF_000741045.1 Vigna radiata var. radiata | reverse complement strand
TGTCACAATCAATTCAACCCTCAACATCATAATCATCTTTCCAAGCAAAGAAACGTAAGGATTTCCAAGCAAATCAGAGTATCAATCAAACGAAAGACAAGTCTACAACCTAAACCAAGTCCAGAAATCAAGAGAAACATGTAAAACTGTACAAAAGACACAACAAAAACTACCTAGAAAACAAAAAAAATTTAACGCAGAAAACATAAACTAAGAAAGAAAAATCAGAGTCTCTCCCAATAGACCACACTTAAACTACACAGTGTCCTCAATGTGTCACAATCATCAGATCAGAAATCAGAACAATCAAAAGATCATGGACAAGTGCAATAAAAGTAGGGAAATGGGGGAGAAGGGAAAAAGAAAACTTCCCTGATCATGGTGGCAGTTGCCAATTTTGGACTTTCAGGGAGAGGTCTTCCACCATTGGATTCAGCAAGGAAGTCTTGAGGAAGAACTGCTTCATCCTCCAAATTTGATCGAGCAGGGAGATGTCCTCCATAGTTGGATCTAAGAAGCCGTGATTGTTGATGAGCAGGTTCAGCTGGTGCCTGTTAATCTTCAAATTGTCGACACCTTTGTCTTCCACCATGGGTGTGTGTTGATGAAATTCATGTGTACCTCCTGCAACATGGTTAGTGCAATGTGGTTCCAAAGAAATGATATGCAGGGGTATAACACCCAATCCCAGTGTAAGAGGCTGACCCTCAGATATACCCTCAGAACATGAATCAATCTCAAATGTAGAAACAATATCAACAACAGGCTCAGATTCATGTTCAGTGCATGGAGAATAAACATTCAGATGCGACAATACAAAGTGGTTCTCATCATGCAAAGAGGGGGAATGAAAATCATGCTCATCAATAATATAATCATCAACATACCCATCATCAGCATAATCATCAACAACAGAATCAATCACAGGTATGTTTACCTCTACTTCCCTGGACTTGGCTAAAGTGGTGGAAGATGAAAATGGTCTACCTGACTCAAATTTACTACTTATACTTGCCAAGTCCTCCAAATCTTCATCAGTCTCTTCAGATGCAAGAGTGGGGACATAGGAGGGTGGGAAAGTAGGTGGCACAATAGTTAGCTCATGACTCTGCTCCTCATCTCCTATGTGGATGGCATCAACATCGTCTGAAAGCTGAACAGTCTGGAATGATGATTCCTCTGAAATTTGAGACTGTTCCTCAATGAGTTGAGTAGCCATCTGCCCCATCTGATTAGTCAAACTCTGAAGGGAAGTTAATTCCTGCTGAAACTCCATGTTCAATTGCTGGAACTGAATGTTCTAAACAGTCATCTACTCCAATAACTCCTTCAATGTAGGCTCAGAAGTAGTGGAAGGATGAGGAGTTGCTTGGACAGGATCATGAAACTGCGGCTGCTGTGGCTCCTGGACAGGTGGAGAAGGCATACAAGAATTCTGGAATGGTGGTTCTTGATCTTGAAGCTGTGAAGTACCATACCATCCCAGGTCAGGATCATTCCACCCAGGATCGTTGCTATATGAATCAAAATAATGCTGAGTAGGGGAGAATCTATCCAAAATCAAATGCTTAAGATCTTCCCAATTGGCCCTGAATTCTGATGGAAGATGAATAAGCCACTCCTATGCTGTGTCTTCTAATGAATGCGGAAATGCCCTTAAAAACATGTGATCATCAGGGACATGAAGAGGTTTCTTTGAAGAGCACATGGTGTAGAACTCCTCCAAATGTCTATGTGGGCATTCACCTGCAAACCCATGAAATCTCGGCAGCAAATCTGTAAGTTCAGAGGTGAGAACGCAATGAACATCAACCTCATCAAGTGGAACCGGCTCCCAAAGAGCGCTCTCAAGAACGGGAGGATGAGTCATATTGTTCTCAAGACAAAAATCAGCAGAATATTTATGAGAAGCACTATCAAAGGCACAGGCAGAAGAAACAGTATCCACATAGCCAAAACAGGTAGACATGTGTCATCTATTCTAACATTTTGGGCCTAAACTATTTTACCAAAAATTGGCCCATTGTTTACAAATTTAATTAAAACTATCTATACTACTAAGTTACAATGTAATTAAATTTAAAAAGTCTTTGTGTAGAGTCTTGAATGAATTGATGTCCTTTCTAATGTCCAAAATTGTNTTTCCAAAATTTTCCCTGAAAATAATAATGCAAATAATTAGCTCAGAAAATTCAAATTAATTAAAATTAGAATTTCCGGTCAAATTAAGCACTATAAGCGAAAACGGGAAAATACTGGACATTTAAGCACAATTCCCTGATTAAATTCNGTACAATAAACTAAGTGCAGTCAATAAAATATCGACTCATCAGTGGAAGGAAGAAGCTCCAATTATTTTAAAGAATTTATTCAGAATAAAATTTAAATAATACAAATAATTAATAATAATAATAATAATAATAATAAGGTTAAGAAACCCTAGTTTTTTAATTATTTGTTTAAGATACTGGCACATAAAATCCACGTAATATGTCTATGCACGCCACGTCATCATATTTATCTACCTCAGCCTTACAGGTAAGTAAAAAGTTAATCCGTTAGCTTGATTTAACGATAGGGGCCAATTTCTTTCAATTTTGCATTTTTAGGAACTCAATTAACAAAAAAAAGAGACAAGGATACAAATGGAAAAAAACACAAAAATAGAAACTTTCGAATGATTTTAACCTTGTAATTTTTATGTTACTTGCTTTTCATTTGTTTAATCTTTGTTCTTAATTTATTACCCAGTTTTCAAATACTGCTTTTAGTCTTTCTTAAAAGTCAGTTTAGTCAACTTGTGTCAGAAAAATTAAAATTAAAGAGTTCTTTTTCGATGGGTGGTCGTCGCTATTTTGAGTCCCTTTTACATGCAGACGTAAAAGTTAGAAAGTTTCTGTTTCGGTAGATAATTTTGGGGATCGAAGGGACTAACCTGGATGATGTGGCGCTCCCGCTGTCTTCTGATCTTCAACCGTCCGGAAGCTCCAAGCTACGACCGGGGGCGGGGGGGGAGGTACCTGCAATAGCACTCCGACGCCCAAGTCAGGGTGAGTGTTGATGAACCTCGAGAGCAAGGCTGAGGATTCTCAATATGAGAATGCAGAGTGAAATCACTTAATAATATTATAAGGCAAATAGAGTATGAGAGAGCGTACCTGGTATACGATTCCAGCCCTGTATATATAGATTATTATCAAATATAAACAGAATATAATATAAACGGTTATACCTGAATACCTGGCTGTTCATATCTTATTTAATCTTTTCTGATATAGATTGTTAAGATATTATTCGCGATGGATTATATCGTCGTGATGGACCGTTGGCCCAATAACGGAAGCGATAATGGCCTATCATTAATATGATTGAGGCCCAATAAGCATGCTGGACCGTGCGGTTACTAATTGCAACCGTTCGGCCTAAATAGCATATCGTACATCATCCCCCCCAAGTCCAAATGAAGCATTGAATTTTGACCAACGAATGAATGTAGGACTTTTGAGGTGCGAGGGAATCTTGGCCGACCGGTTTCTCTCAGCGAGTAATCTCAACTGATCGACCGCTTTATAGGAGATGTAGTCTTGACATTCCGGGCGATCATAAGTAACCCTAAGTAGCCAGTCATTTAGTCGTCGCAGAAGTATTTTAAATTCTCACCGTAACCCAGCGTTTTGGAAACTCGTCGCTTGAGTTCCAAACCATCATTAATTTTTTCCTACCTTGTGAGCAGTTGAAGAGTTTTGTTCGTATGGCCGTCAGATCATTTTGATCTAACGGTCAAGGGTTTTCCTGACAGTTGCGGCCAGTTATAGGGTAATTAATGTAGGGTTTTTTTGTAACCGTCACTTTCATTTCCTCTGTCTTCCAAATTTCAGAGCACTCTCGTCCTCAGGTAATTATGAGTTCTTCCTTTAATCTTGGTTCGCCGTCGTCAGTGGTGGAAGAAAAGGGGCAAGAGATACTAACCAGTTCATCTGATAGGCCTTCCACCGCAGACCAAGTAGGTATTTCCACCCTTGTCCATGGTAATAGGGTTTTTATTCACGGCGGCGTCGTAGTCTACGACCATGCCGAAAATTACACTGATATTATTAACTATGAATGGGCATCACGAGATGTTAACGACATCTCTAGCACTTTTGTGAATAAAGCATCCTTAGAATTCTGGATAGAAAATAGTTGCATCCTTAGGAATTTGAGTTATGGGCATTCTGTGAGATTGGCCCCCTGTAGGGAAGACGAGAAGGTCTTCCATCATAAACATGGCTCTGAAAAGCATTTCTTTTATATGTATACCTGTCTATTTGGTGATATGTATCTTAGACTTCCGTTTTCTGATTTCCATATGAACGTGCTGAAACACTTAAACGTTGCCCCTACGCAACTTCATCCAAACAGCTGGGGTTATATTCAGTCGTTTTGCGTGGTTTGTAAATTTCTAGATATAAAACCGACCGCCCCCATGTTTTTGTACTTCTTTAGAACCCGTCCGGTTCCTAAAAGGGGTTGGGTTTCACTTGTTTTCGATCCCAAAAATAGCCTATTCAAACTATACGCTGATTCGTACAAAGACTTTAAAAAACACTATTTTAGAGTACTTATTACCGACCTAGGCCGTCCGTTTTTCCTTAATGAGGATGATAACGAGAGATTTCCCCTATACTGGACTCAAAACCCTTACTCAATAACTTCTTGGGATAAGGATTTATTGTCAACCTATGAATTAGAGGCCATTAGTGCACTGGAAGGACTATCTCTTCGCCCTTTCTCTTCGAAGCAGCTAGTGAATTGTCTGGCGTACGACGACCTAGATTCAAGAGTCTCTAGTATGTTTCCGTACTAACCATGATTAACTACTTGATGATCTTGCTTACTAAAGTTTTTTCTGTATCAGCTATCATGGGCAAGAAGAAGACCAACATTGATTGGTTTAACTGCTCCAAAGCCCTTATACAAGGGCAAGGTTCCAGTGTGCAGACTCCTACACCCCCTCCACAAACCGCGCCGGTCGTTAATCTGGAGGGTGAAGAAGAAATTCCTTTGAAAAGGAAAAGGAGGGTGGTTCCTCTTAAAGAAATGTCGTCCGGGAAAAGAATGAGGAACCCCTCAAAGGGGACTGTTGTTGATGAAACCGGACACCTTGAAGCCGACCGCGACCTTCCGAACGGCGTATGGGATGCCGACTTTGATTTGGGGTATAAGATAGATCCCAAGCTGGATCCGGCCGAGATGAAGGTGCTGAAGAATACTCCTCGCCAGCAACTCCGCCAACATATTTTGGAGTTTTGCGCTCGTGCTACCGCCTCTACTCTAGAGCTGATCCATATGGATGATCAGGATAGGGCTGACGTTGAAGACTTACAGAAACAATTGATGGATCTCACCCTTCTCCATTCCGAATGTGGGCCAAAATATAAGGCGGCCGAGAAGACAATCAATGAAGGTCGTGTCATACTCGAAAACATGAAAAAATCCTTCCAGGCAACGAAGAAGGAAATGGATCGTCAAACTGCTGATCTTGCCGCTACTCGAAAGGCTTTGAATGAAGTTACCATTGAAAGGAACACTTTGAAGAGTTCCTTAATAGCGGCCAAGGCTCGAGAAAGGGAGATGGCAGGAGCCATTATTCTGGAGCACACTCGCGGATTTAAGAAGGCAATCCGGCAAGCTACCTTTCTGCTCGACCGACCTCTACAAGATCTTCCTCTGGACGTGGAGAAGGATATTCTCCATGGAAAGATAGTCCCATCCAAAGAGGTTCCTGCTGGAACGTATTCAGATGGTGAAGAAGAAGAGGAAGAGGAAGTTGCTGCTAATGTACAGACTGATGCCCCTTCGGGGGAGACCAACAATGTGCCATTCGATGTTACTGAAGTGCCAATTCCTGAGAAGACCCCTGGCGAGGAAGTGAACACCGAAGAAATTTAGATTTTTAGCTGAATGTTCAATATTCTGTGGATGATCACAAAACTCCTTTTTGAACTCTTTTATAATTCCGAATGTTTGTTATATGTTACTTTTGATGGTTTTTATTATGCAACTGTTTTGGGAATCGGTGTAGGTATAAGGCTTTCGGCCCCTAGCGTGATATTGCATGTATATTTTGAAGGCTTTCGGCCCTTGACTAGATTTTTGGTTTATCCTTATCTAATAAGTGTGTTACCCTTCGCCGTTTTGGCGTAACAAGGGGTTTTTACTTTGCTTGACAAGTCAGCGGCAATTTCTTTCTGAACAAATTAACTTAGTTAGCATGAATTCAAGTGAACTTACTTGCTTATGCAGACACGCCCGAATTCGGTGTTCTGAATTGCCTTGAACGTGTCGACCGTATGGGATTGTTGGCTTCTTCATGCCTGAATGACGATGTGCTGAAAGGAGCTGCAAAATTGCTTATGACGTTGCTCTGCAAACGTTGCCGTTAATGAAGGAGGCAAGTGCTGCCTCGAATAATTCAGACATTTAGTCTGTTCGGACGTTTAGTCCGGAAGGCAAGTGCTGCCTTGAATAATTCAGAC
>NC_028351.1:28989255-28994672 GCF_000741045.1 Vigna radiata var. radiata | reverse complement strand
TTCGGACGTTTAGTCCGGAAGGCAAGTGCTGCCTTGAATGATTCAGACGTTTAGTCCGTAAGCTTTTTGATTTGGTGAATGATAAACTGAATAATTGCATTGATATATCATTAACAAATGTTTGTAAAGCAGTAAATCTGAAAAGCAGTAAATCTGAAATTCTAGCTATAGTAGAACTTTAAATGTGTAGCGTTCCATGTATTTGGATTGGCCTTTCCGTTTAAATGCTCCAACCGGTATGCACCGTTCTTCAAATCTTCAGTGACGCGGAAAGGTCCTTCCCAGTTGTCTGATAATTTGCCGGACGTTTTTTCTTTGCGAGTTTCTCCTCTCTTTCTCCAAACAAGGTCGCCTGTAGTGAAACTTCGCGGTTTGACCTTTGTATTGTATCGTCGTATGAGTAGTCGTTTCTGGGCTGTATTTCGTATCATGGCTACCTCACGTCTTTCAGGAAGAGTGTCCAGATTAACCCTTAGCAGGTTTTCATTAATGCTCATGTCTTGCATCTGTCGGTGTATAGTGGGTTCGCCAACTTCGACCGGAAGCATCGCATCCGTTCCATAAGTGAGGTTGAAGGGGGTTTCCACCGTGTGTGGTGTGCACCTGTATGCCCATAGTACTTCAGGTAATTCTTCGACCCACAATCCTTTTGCGCGCCCTAATCTCTTTTTCAACTCTGAAATGATGGCTTTGTTGGCTGACTCAGTCTGCCCGTTTGTTTGCGAATGCTCAACTGAGCTTGTGACATGTTTAATGCCCAGGCCTTTGAGGAAATCTTCTAACTTTCGTTCAACAAATTGCCGCCCGTTATCAGTTATGATTTTGTGTGGTAGTCCAAACCTGCAAATCAGGCGCCAGATAAAACTCTGTACTTTTTGAGCACTTATTACCGCGAGGGCTTCTGCCTCAATCCATTTGGTGAAGTAATCTACTACGACCAACAGGTATTTGCATTGCGCCTTCCCGACCAGTAGAGGCCCGACGATGTCCATTCCCCACTGTGCAAAGGGCCACGGGGAGATGATCTCATGTAATTTCGAAGGCGGAATTCGTAAGTTATGTCCATGGGACTGGCATGAGATGCATTTCTATACGAAAGTTGCACAATCTTGTTCCATAGAGGGCCAGTAGAATCCGGCTCTTAGAACTTTGGCTTTCATCATCCTCTTTCCTGAATGTGAACCGCAAATCCCCTGATGTAACTCTTACATAACGTATTTTGCCTCCTCATCAGATAAGCACTTTAGCAATGGGGTAGTGTAACCGCGCCGGTATAGGTCATCACCCACTAACATGTAACGGGCAATTCGTTTAGAATCAAGTATGCTGAGTCATCCTCCCTGTTCTTGATGAATCATGAGTTGTATTATATCCTGTCGCCAGTCAGTTCGTGGTGTAGTCACGTTAGCGGCGCATGCTTCCAACAAAGGCTTGTGCAATGTAGTTTTGATCACTGAAGATAGTTGGGATTTTTCTCGAGAATGAGTCAATTTTGACAATAGATCCGCCCGGGAATTTTGTGATCGGGGTATATGGGTCATAGAGAAACTGGTGAATGATTTGATCAAATCATTGACCTTGTGATAATAACGCAGCAAGTGGTCGTCCTTGACCTGAAAAGTGCCATTAAGTTGGCCCACGACTAGCTGAGAGTCCATTTTGCACTCCAGATGATTGACTTCCAATTCTTTGGCCAATAATAAGCCACTAATGAGAGCCTCATATTCCGCTTGATTATTGCTGAGTTGGAAGTTAAAGCGAATTGCCTGTTCGACTAGTAGATCGCTCGGTCCTTCTAACACAATGCCGGCACCGCCTCCTCTTTTGTCAGAAGACCCGTCTACATTGAGATGCCAAATGTTGGGTTCTTCAAGATGGTACGCTTCTGCTATAAAGTCGGCTAAATGTTGACCTTTAACAGAACCTTGAGGCTCATACTGTAAACCGAACTCAGATAGCTCGATCGCCCATGCTACAATTCTGCCGGCTAAGTCAGGCTTGCGAAGAATCTTGGCGATCAGATGATTCGTCCGGACGACAACCTGATGACTTTGAAAATACGGCCGGAGACGTCGCGCCGCTGTAAGCAAGGCGAGCGCCACTTGCTCTACATGAGAGTATCTTTCTTCTGGTCCTTGTAGGGTTCGGTTGATAAAATATATCAGCTTAAAATCAGGATGTTCCTGGATGAGAGCAGCGCTTATCGAGTGGCTAGATGCGACCAGATAGAGTTGTAAATCGAATCCCCCGGTTGGACGGGCCATGATAGGAGGACTGGTCAAAATACCTTTCACTTTAGAAAAGGCCTCTTCGCAATCGTTGTCCTAATGTCGAGGCACGTCCTTTTTCAAATTCTTCAAAATAGGCCTGATGTGATCAGAGAGCCTGGGTATGAATCGTGATAGAGCTGTAAGACGTCCAACCAAGCACTGGACATCCTTTAATTTAGTTGGACTTTGCATCTCCAATATTGCCCTACACTTGTCTAGATTCGCCTTTATTCCTTGATGGGTCAACATGAAACCCAAGAATTTTCCGGCGGACACCCCGAAAGTGCATTTGTTAGGATTTAGACGCATGTTGTAATGCCGGAGTTGTTGAAAGACTTCCTCTAAATCCTTAAGGTGTTGTTGATGTGTGTGGCTTCGTATTACCATATCGTCGACGTATACTTCCATGCAACGGCCTATCTGATTATGGAAGACTTTATCCATTAGACGTTGATAAGTGGCTCCGGCATTTTTCAAACCGAACGGCATGACATCAAAACAGTAATTTGCATGCTCTGTAATAAAGGCTGTCTTCTCTCTGTTTGGGGCATGCATCGGGATCTGATTATACCCCGAGTAAGCATCCAGGAAACTAAGAACAGTGTGCCCGGATGCTCCATCGACCAAACGATCGATATTGGGAAGCGGATAAGAGTCCTTGGGGCATGCTTTAATGAGGTCCGTGAAGTCCACACACATCCTCCATTATCCGTTCGCCTTTTTGACCATGACTACATTAGATAACCATGTAGTATAGGTTAATTCTCGTATGAACCTCGCCTTCAGGAGTTTGTCAACTTCATTTCGAATGGCCGACCGCTTTTCTTCACCGAACCGTCGTTTCTTCTGAGATACCGGTCGGGCTTCTCGGAATATGGACAATTTGTGTGAAATGACACTGGGATGGATTCCGGGCATATCGGATGCGCTCCAGGCGAATAAATCGTTGTTATCNTTTAANAGNTCTTTCAATGCNTTNTCGTCAGNTNNNTGAAGGTTGNCGGCGATTGAAGTAGTTTGTTGTTCGGTTTTTCCCACGACGAAAGGCCTTATCTCACCTTCCGGTTGTATGCGTTCGTCTGTATTGGTCCTNGGATCAAGGTCAATCAGGATTGCCTCAGTGCGGTTCTCTNTTCTNTAAGGTGTGACCTTTAAACCAGCAACATAACANTGACGNGCGGTTNTCTGGTCTGCCCGGACGGTGCAAATATTTCCCTTNTNTGTAGGAAATTTCATNGCNAGATGTGGGGTAGACACGATTACCCCAAAGGCATTCAAGCATGGGCACCCTAGGAGGGCGTTATAGGACGTGTTTGCTTCTACAAGCAAGAAACGAACTCTGAGCTCTTTACCACCATCTTCAGATCCTAGGTGGGTTCGTAAGTCGATATACCCCCGGGTGTCTACTCTTTCTCCAGCAAAACCAACAATTTGCTCGTTAAACGGAGCAATCATATCTTCAGAAATCTCCATTCTTCGAAAAGTTGTCCAGTATAATATATTAATTGAACTACCCTGATCGACGAGGACTTTACTCACATCGTATTGTGCAATGCGGGCAGTGATGACCATGGGGTCATCCTGATCAGGATCTGGTGCGTGAAAATCTTTGTTTGTGAATGTAATGTCTGGCATTGACGCCAGACTGCGTATTACTGAGTGTATGCTGTGCAAATTTCTCAAGTGTCTCTTCCGTGCTGAGGATGAAGCGCTCCCTCCAGCGAAACCTCCTGAGATGGTGTCAATCCTGCCTTTTATTATAGGTTCCCGCTCTCTTGGTTGCCTGCAGGATCTGTGACTTGGAGGACTACGAGAACGGTCGCGTGAGTAATTACCTTTTCGTTTGGCATGCTCCGGGCTTCTTCGTGTCTTTCTGGAGAGTGTCCCCCACGGCCGGAATCTTCCTTCACAAATTCACGAAGATGTCCGGCACGGATTAGCTTCTCTATTTCATCTTTGAGAGTCTGGCAGCCTTCAGTAGTATGTCCCCCCGAATTATGGAATCGGCATATCTCCATCGCATCCATGTTTTTCGGTGGAAATTTTCTTCTTTAAAAGATGAGGTTCGACTGTAGAGCTCGTTCCAACACCTTTTCTCTGGGGGCGGTAAGATGCGCGTAGCGGTCGTATCTGGGGTTCAGATTCACGACTGGTTTTTGTTCCCTGACGGTGTCATTTTTTCGCTTGCCCTCTTTTTTGTTAACACTTACCAAATGCTCCTCGTGTTGTTGCTTTCGAAAAATCCTCTGGTCTTCCATTTTAATGAACTTAGCCATCTTTTGTTGTAGTTCCTCCAGCGTACGGGGTAATTTGGCGTATAGGCTTTCAGAGACGAATCTTGCCTTTAGGCAGTTGGGTAGGCTGCTGATGATGAATTCGGGGCTGGCTCCCTTTATCCTCCGGGCGGCTTGGTTGTATCGGTGCATGAAAGCTCTGAGAGTTTCGTCTTTTCCCTGCCTGAGAATGACTAGTTCGGCAGCGATCACTTCTTCATATCGGTTGGTGGAATATTGCTTTGTGAACATGTTTGTCAGCGTGCGGAAATTGTCCACCGTATTGGGTGGAAGGGTGTAGTACCATTCGAGGGCTTCTCCCCTTAGCGACAGGGAGAACGCCCGACATTTTACCGGATCACTTTGAGTGTAGAAGGCCATTGAATCGACGAAGTTCCGCAAATGATGTTCTGGATTCGTTGTACCGTCGAATTTCTCCACATGAGGTGGAGGCCGATCGGGCATAGGGGCCCGCATGATGGCATCGGTGAACGGCAAAAAATCTGGGGACCGAGGGGGAGGAGGCGGATTATGATTCTGACTGTCTTCAGATGCCTCTCGGTCGTGTTGTTTTTCTTTGCTACGTTCGGCGTCATCAGTCTTCTTCTGTTGTAATTCCGCTGTAAGGTTGCAATAGTTCGGGCTTGCTCTTCCAACTGCGCCTGCAGGTCTCTTATCATCTAGATTGGATCTGGATTCTCCATGCCTCTTGTGGTCACCATTGGGAGTCTTGTCCTTTCGAGCCCCACGGTGGGCGCCAAAATGTTTCGGTAGATAATTTTGGGGATCGAAGGGACTAACCTGGATGATGTAGCGCTCCCGCTGTCTTCTGATCTTCAACCGTCCGGAAGCTCCAAGCTACGACCGGGGGGGG
>NC_028351.1:28983612-28988895 GCF_000741045.1 Vigna radiata var. radiata | reverse complement strand
GTACCTGCAATGGCACTCCGACGCCCAAGTCAAGGTGAGTGTTGATGAACCTCGAAAGCAAGGCTGAGGATTCTCAATATGAGAATGCAGAGTGAAATCACTTAATAATATTATAAGGCAAATAGTGTATGAGAGAGCGTACCTGGTATACGATTCCAGCCCTGTATATATAGATTATTATCAAATATAAACAGAATATAATATAAACGGTTATACCTGAATACCTGGCTGTTCATATCTTATTTAATCTTTTCTGATATAGATTGTTAAGATATTATTCGCGATGGATTGTATCGTCGTGATGGACCGTTGGCCCAATAACGGAAGCGATAATGGCCTATCATTAATATGATTGAGGCCCAATAAGCATGCTGGATCGTGCGGTTACTAATTGCAACCGTTCGGCCCAAATAGCATATCGTACAGTTTCCTTATACGGGTCCGCTGAAAATAGACTCACAGCGGACGTATTAGCGCTCGTTTTCTTCTCTTGGGTGGGTTTAAGTGAAACTTTATTCACATGTTTTCATGAAGTGGTAGAGAAGAGAAATAAAGTTAGTGCACTGTAAGGCTTTGAGACGATGTCGTTTAAGGCATTGTGGATTTTGTTCTTGGCTTTGATGTGATATTTTATTGTTTCGATTTTTTGATTATTAGAATAATAATTAAGTAACATATTTTACGTTCATTTAACCTATAAGAGTTAAAGTGATTATAAAAAAATAATATTTGGATTGTGAAAAAACAGATCAAGTTAATTCTTTATGCGTATAAAAAATGTAAGTGCACCTGTTTCTTTGGCCAAAACTTAATGAGTTGTCTATTTTTTCTCATATGTGGCATACTGAGGTAATATAACGTGTCAATTTTGAATTTAAAAAAAAAAAAATTGCTAGCTACATCAACTTCATCTTCCACCTCCAAAAACGTTAGAGCCACAAACCACCGTCGTCAATACCTTAGACAAAGGCTACCAACTTCTTCCTAACAACTAGATCACATTTTCCTCTTTCATGTGCCACTACAACGAAACCAATAAACCATCATCATCTTCTCCGCCAGACTTTTGAAAAAATCTAGAAACAAAAAAGCGAGCTCCTCCACCAATCTTCTCCTTCGAAACCTACAAGAAACCGTACCTAAAGAAACCCAAATCGAGCCTCATCCATAGCCACTAAGAACCTGCAAAAACCAAATTCCAGATGAAAACTAATCGCAGGACATGAAATCCAAAATTAGGAACCTTAATCGCGAGTTCATCGCAAATAAAAAACGCCCAACCCCCTCTCGTGAAAATCACCCAACCAAGTTTCGTCATCAACGCATCAAACTCTTTGAACCTGAAAGCAAACCCTTCATCGCCAGTCTTCATCGCGCCATCAACATCTTCTTCAACGTAGAGCAAACAACTCCTTTTCTTTTAACCCTCTGTCAAAATATTTTTTAAAAAAATTTAAATTTTACATGTCATTTAACCTCACATTGCCAAGCAATGACATAAACTGGACATGTCATTATATTTTGTCCAGGGGACAGTTGCATTGTTACATTTTTGGCGCCGTAAGCAAAACGGATTAACTTGACCCGTTTTTTCATAACTTGGATGATTTCCACCTTTTAAAAAAAGATTGGACTACTTTGAATATTCTCCCTCTTTCGAGGGACCAAAAGAGATATTAAGCCTATATTATACAATTTAAAGATTTATTATAATATACAAAATTGAAATTGTGGTTTTAAAACGGTTTTACGATTCTTATTTTGAATACTATAATATATTTATAAAGCTTTTAAGATTTGTTTTTATAAACATTTGCAATTTTGTTTTATTTGATATTATATATTAATAAAATCCGTATGTGTCATTTTATTTTATTTGTTTGGAAATATTTGTGATTGTAAGTTTTGTAACGTGTTTTAGTATAATTATGACGTTATGTTAATATATGATTATTTACAAATATAAGAGTAATAATACCATGACACACTTTTACATTCATTCGACACAGCATACAAGGGCAAAATGGTCCAAAAAGTATAAAGTTTTGTAGTTTTTCAAGAAAAAAGAGATTAAAAAGTAAGGGTAGTGTCAAATGAATGTAAAAAATTTAAGTGTGTCAAAGTTTTATTTCTCAAAATATAAACGTATGTTTGTTTGTGTAGTAACTCGACCAAGGATAATTTTGAGTAATTATATTGTAAGTCAATTTTGTTCTTAAGAAAAATAATGAGAAGTTGTATGTTTTGTAGAGACTATTGAAAAAAGTAACGAAAAATTGTATATTTTGTTGAGGCTTTCAAGAAGAGAAATGAGAATTGTATCTTTTGTTAGAACTCTCAAAACGAGTAATGTGAAATTATATATTTTATCGATGTTTTCAAAGAAAGTTGTAAGGATTGTAACAAATGTGTTTTATTGATCTTGAAAGAGTAACCAACGTACAATATATAGAATGTACATAACCATAATTAAGGAAAGAATATATCAATTATTTAAGACAGAATCAATTATGCAGAAACTAAATAAGGTAAACTATAATCAAATATATAAAGACAAAAGACCTCTTTTTCTTAAATGGGAAATGGTATCAAAGTGAACATGACCCAATCGATAATGCCACGATTCAAATGATCCTCGTAGCTTATTGGAATTTAAAACAGAAACAAAGGCATTTTGACCATGCTCTAATACATATAAGTTGTGCTCACGCCTCCCTTTTGCTAGAATTTCCTTTGTACCGCTTTACTGAAGCAGAAAAGATGTGTCAGTAAAGATAGCATCCACAGGAAAGTCACGTGTAAGTTTGCTAATTGAAATGAGATTCTTTTGGAGTCCAGGCACAACAAGAATATCAAGAAGGTTTAAATTATTTGTCAAACGATGAGATCCAATATGGGAAATGGGGAGAGCATTACCATTTCCAATAGTAACTGTGTGATTACCAGAATAAGGCTCAATTGAGTCTAAATCAGATGAGTTTGCTGTCATGTGTGCTGAAGCTCCAGTATCGAGATACCAATCAGACTGGTTTGAATTTGATAGAGTACAAGAATTTGCAAATGATTCAGCAAGATTGGCAGATTGAGGTGGGCCACCTTCATAACGTTGATGGCAAGATGTGGCATAATGACCTTCCCTTCGGCAGATTTGGCAATGGATAGGACGATGTCCTCTGCCGCGACCACCACGACCTGAGTATTGGTAACCACGACCTGTTTTGCCAGTTGAGAAAGAACACGATCCAGATTGAAAACGTGTATTGGATGATTGAGAGGAACGTTGAGTAGTGGTATTAAAAGCAGCTTGAGAGAGAGTAGATTCAACGGCATGTAAATACATTTCAAAACTCTCGGCAGTAGAAAGAAGATCACGAAAAACAGGCAGTGGTCGCATGGCTAATTGAGATACACCAAAGCTAGTGAAAGTGGGACCTAAAACCCGTAAAAACCAATGTAGTTTATCTAAATCATCCACTGGTCTACCCATAAGGCTGAGTTGATCACATAAGCCTCGAAACATTTTGGAAAACTCCCTAACAGTGGATGAGCCTTTTGTAAGGTGCAACAGTTGATCTTTGATCCCAATTTCTCTTTGCTTGGAGTCACCACCGTAGAGGGATTCAAGAGTAGTCCAGATCTGCTATGCGATGTTACAGTGCAGTACTTCCGCTAGAGTCTCTTCAGTAAGGGAGGCCTGAAGAAGACTTACAAGTCTTTGATCTTGTTGTTTCCACGTAATAAAGGCTGGATTAGGAACCGTCAAAGATCCATCAGCAGCAGCCAATTTCGCAGGAGGAGTTATGATTGAGCCATCAATATGACCATAAAGGGCCTGTCCTTCGAGAAGAGGAAGGAGCTGACGACGCCAGAGAATGAAATTGGTTGAGGTGAGATGTATGTTTAACATGTGGATCATGGTGTTAAAGGAAAAAGCACCATCAGTGTTAGCCATAGGGAAGAAAAGAAAAGAAGAAAGGGTAAGGAAGGATCGAAATTAGGCTGATACCATGTAAGGATTGTAACAAATGTGTTTTATTGATCTTTAAAGAGTAACCAGCGTACAATATATAGAATGTACATAACCATAATTAAAGAAAGAATATATCAATTATTTAAGACAGAATCAATTATGCAGAAACTAAATAAGGTAAATTATAATCAAATATATTATTTCCTATCAAAAGTAATGGAAAACAACACATATTTTTAGTCGTTAAAAGAATAATGGAAAATGTAATGCTTACTACCTACATGCAAAAGATACAACCTAACGTTGATGTTACATTGTATTAATTATTGTGATGACATATTTTGAATCTTATTTATAATTAGTTTATTTGATGAATTAATTTTAGATATTTAACTTTTGATATTAAATAAAATTTTCGAAATTTTACTCAAGTTTTGGTTATGATTTAAGTCATTTGGTAAGATGTTAATGACATTTTAGATGAGGTGAAAACTAGAGTGTTATTTATAATATACTTTCTACTTTTTACATTATATTTGACTCAAATAAAATTCAAAATTAGTTTTTTTTAATGTTTTTGTAAATGTTAGTTTCTTTATCATAACAATTATGATCAATTTTTGAAAACCCGATCTAAAAAAGTTCAAAATTAAAATCCCGTGCATCGAGTCTATGTAGGATTCCAAACTTAAACTAAAACTATTAGTTAGGGTTTTGCATTATCAGTTCATCCATGAAAAAATATGGTTTAAATATTCATGGGATAATTTAGCTTTTTTCAGAAAATAGAAAAAAGAAAAGGAAAAGGAAGTTCTCCGAACCTACAAATGAAGTTATGTGGCAAGAGAACATGCATTATGCATATATCAAAATATAGATTAAAATGAAACTCATATAAGTAAAATCAATCCAAATTTCGTAGTTGAACATTAACCTGTTCCACTTTCATATATATATATATATATATATATATATATATATATATATATATATATATATATATATATATATATATTGTAGTGGAGAGGGTTCGGTCGGACCAAGTGTAGTGGAGGGAGTTCGGTCGGACTGACTGGCAAAGTTTGGGGAATGAGTACAACTTGGGGCCGAACGGTGCAGGGCAGGGTAGGAGTGAGGTTGTAGGAGCATTGATGGGCCTTGATGGAGATGTAACGGAAGGTGCTGCAAATCAATGAAATTAATGGTCAGTTATAAATATGCAGTCTATAAATAAGAATAGCAGGACAGGTAAAGTAAGCTGGAATCTAATCTAAATTGGCCTAGCTAATTGATCTATTATCTGACTTGGGCGT
>NC_028351.1:28969667-28983382 GCF_000741045.1 Vigna radiata var. radiata | reverse complement strand
TCTAATCTAAATTGGCCTAGCTAATTGATCTATTATCTGACTTGGGCGTCGGAGTGTTCTCTTTGCAGGGCCTCCCGGTTGATTCCCGAAGGATATCGACAAGACGAACAGGTCGGACGGTNGGAAGCTGGTCCAAGGGGTCNGTTNGGTCTCGGGCTCTAACACCGAAACATTTGGCGCCCACCGTGGGGCCCGAAATTGTGACTTACCCAGAAACGAACACAATGGCAGAGCAATTGCAGTTGCAGGTTTTACAGGAGATGCAGAGGCAGATGCAGGAGATGAGGGCAGAAATAGCAGCCTTACGGGCAGAGCGAGAGAACGGGATAGGGAGGCCCTCGGTACAGTCAGTGAACGTGCAGACGATCCATTCCGATGATGAGGAGGTGAGTAGACGACCATCAGTGGAAGAAGTGGTGGGAGCTGATGGTGGGGGAAATAGGGGAAGGGGCCGAGGAAGAGGGATTGGACGGGGAGATGGGGCAAACGGAAGGGGGATCGGCAGGGGAGAAGGGCTGAACGGGAGAGGAAGGGGAAGAGACGTTCGGGGAAGGGGGAGAGGAAGAGGGGAAGAAAATGTAGAGCGTGATCGGGAACCCGGAGGGGCGGAGGGAGCTTGTAGGGCAGAACCAACCGTTCGAAGAAGCCCGGGAGGACGAGGACCAGTTTGATCAAGCTGAGGGGTTGCACCCATTTACTACTAATGTCATGGGGGCAATAATGTCGGAGAATAAGGTTTTCCCATGGGTTGAGAAGTATGGGGGTGCGACGGATCCGATGAAACACCTACGGTCGTTCGTGGATGCTATGACTGTGTATTCTTCCGACGAGCTGGTATGGTGCAGGGTGTTTTCTTTATCCTTAAAGGATGAAGCTCTGGATTGGTTTCATTCATTGCCACCGCGAAGCATTGATGGATTCGTTACTTTGAGACAGTTGTTTAGCCAACAATATGCATCAAACCGGTCGCGGGGTTTGACTTATACGACCCTTGTCAGGATGAAGCAAGGGCGAGAGGAGTCATTGAGAGGGTTCATGGAGCGCTTCAACCGAACCACTCGGCAGGTGAGGAACGTCGATCAACGGCTAATAGTCAGCGCCCTCACTACGGCGTTGAGGCCGGGACCTTTTGTGGATTATTTGTATGAGGAGGAGCCTCAGTCAATGGATGAACTGCAGCATAAACTGGCTGGGTTCATTCGGGTAGAAGAGGGAAGGACGTATCGAGGTGATCAGGGTGATGAAGGGGGGTCTAATGTGAAGATAGGACGAGACCGAAGAGGAGAGAAGAGGTCGGCTGACGGGGAGCGCCGATCAGGGGTGAAGCGAGGGGTAGAGATTCAAAGAGCGCAACAATACTTCCATCACACTCCATTGAGTGCCCTGAGGGTGAGAGTCCTGGAAGAAGCCTTAAGGGCTAATCTGCTGACGGTGGCACGGTCCCCGACCCCACGGGGAGCGAATGAAAGTAAACATTGTCGATATCATCAGAACATGGGGCATTCTACTGAAGATTGTGTCGCGTTGAGGGATAAGTTGGAGAGCCTGGTGCAGGCGGGGCACCTAAGGGAATTTGTTCAAAGGGGGAATCCTAACCTGAGGGAGACCCCGGGAAGACACGGAGGTCGACTGCCGGCCGGGCAGAGGGTTCAGCCGACTGCTGAACGGACGGAGGGCGGCGGAAGTGGAGAAAGGCCTCTGAGAGGGGTGATAAATACCATATCGGGCGGTTTTGCTGGAGGAGGGGCATCCTCAGCCGCCCGAAAGCGGCATTTGAGAAACTTGCATAGTGTGAATAAGGTGGGGATCGCTAGAAGAACCATGCCTACCATAACGTTTTCAGACGAGGATTTCCATGCACCGGATCCAGACCAGGATGACCCCATGGTCATAATGGCTATCATCGCTCGGTACAGCGTGGGAAAGGTGTTGATTGACCAGGGAAGTTCGGCCAACATCCTATACTGGAAAACTTTTCAGCAGATGGACATACCGGACGAATCAATAATGCCTTTTAACGAACAAATCTTGGGATTCGCAGGAGAACGGGTAGATACAAGGGGATATGTGGACTTAAGGGTGTGCTTAGGGGCGAAGGAGTTGAGGGTGCGTTTCCTGTTGGTAGAGGCAGAAACTTCGTACAACGTGCTGTTGGGACGACCTTGTCTTAATGCGTTCGGAGCAATAGTGTCCACCCCTCACTTGACGATGAAGTATCCCGCAGACGATGGCACGATCTGGACGGTTAGGGCCAATCAGAGGGTAGCAAGAGAGTGTTACGCGGTGGGACTGAAGGTACAACCCCCGAGGCATAGGGTGTGTGAAACCCGCCCGGCAACGTCAGCTGCAAAGTTGGACCCGAGAGAAGACACCACCGACCGGGTGGAACCAATGGGGGAGATCCAGCCATTTCTCCTAGGAGGCGAAGACCGGGTGACAATGGTCGGCAAGGATCTTCAGGATGGTGAAAGGCAGAGGTTGGAGGGTGTACTGGTGGAGAATAAGGATTTGTTCGCCTGGACTGCATCGGACATGCCAGGTATCCATCCTGACGTTATTTCGCAAAGGCTGTCCGTATTTCGAGATGCTCGACCGGTATCTCAGAAAAAGAGGAGGCTGGGTGTGGAGAAGAGAAGGGCGGTAGGTGAGGAGGTGGGGAAGTTGATTGAAGCCGGGTTCATAAGAGAAGTCAAGTACACTACTTGGCTGACCAACGTAGTCATGGTGAAAAAGTCCAGTGGCAAGTGGAGGATGTGCATCGACTTCACGGATCTTAACAAAGCCTGCCCGAAAGATATGTACCCCCTACCGAACATTGACGCGTTGGTAGATGGGGTGTCCGGGTATGAGGTAATGAGTTTTTTGGACGCCTATTCAGGGTATAATCAGATACCTATGTACCGTCCAGACAGCGACAAAACCGCTTTCATTACCGAGCAAGGAACTTTTTGTTACGAGGTCATGCCGTTCGGCTTGAAGAACGCAGGGGCTACATACCAAAGACTGATGGACTAGGTTTTCCAAAGGCAAATAGGAAGGTGCATGGAGGTATATGTAGATGATATGGTGGTGAGGAGTCGGTCGGTTGAGGAGCATCTGGCGGATTTAAAGGAGGTTATGGGGCAACTTCGAAAGTTTGACATGCGCCTCAATCCCGCTAAGTGTACCTTCGGGGTAAGGGCGGGGAAATTTCTGGGTTTCATGTTGACCGCTCGGGGGATTGAGGCAAACCCTGACAAGTGTAAGGCGGTGTTGGAGATGAGGAGCCCCCAGACGGTAAAGGAAGTTCAAAGGCTGGTGGGGCGGTTAACGTCGTTGTCACGGTTCATCCCCAATCTGGCCGGACGGGCGAAACCGATCGTGAAGGCCATGAAGAAGACCGCACAGGAGTGTTGGGATGAAGAGAGTGAGGAGGCCTTCAAATAGATAAAGGGGGTTCTTACCCAGCCTCCAGTGATGGGTCGGCTGGAACATGGGCACGAATTGCAGATCTACTTGGCTGCTTCGGAGGGGGCCATCAGCGCGGCCTTGATACAGGAGGCTCCTCATTTCAAACTGGTGTATTTCGTTAGTAGAAGCTTGAAAGAGGCAGAGTTAAGATATCAACAATTGGAGAAGGTGGCCCTGTCCCTAATTTACGTCGCTCGGCGGTTACGACCATACTTCCAAGGGTTTCAAGTCGTGGTACGAACGGACTACCCGATAGCCAAGATCTTACGAAAACCAGATTTGGCAGGACGGATGATAGGATGGTCGGTAGAATTATCGGAGTTTGGGTTGAAGTACGAGCCGAGGGGGTCGGTGCGGGGCCAACATCTGGTGGATTTTGCGGTTGACCTACCCCCTGAGGGGGGGGGAATTCTGCTGGAAACTCTCGGTTGATGGGTCGTCTAGCCGAAGAGGAAGAGGAGCGCGGGTGGTCTTAGAAGGACCGAACGGGATACTGATCGAGCAATCGTTGGTATTCTAGTTCAAGGTTAGCAACAACCAGGCCGAGTATGAGGCTCTACTGGCCGGGATGGAGTTGGCAAGGGACCTACGAGTAGGTCGGCTGGAGTGTCAAACAGATTCCCAGCTGGTCGAAGGGCAGATGAATGGGAGTTTCCAGGTGAAGGATGATCTCCTGTTGCAATACTTTCACAAGGCCAAGCAACTGGCCACAAACTTCAAAAAGTTTACGTTGCGACATGTTCCCCGATCGGAAAATGGTCGTGCCGACACACTATCGAAACTAGCCGGCGGAGTCACGAAGGGGGGGTTATCTACGGTGATCAAACAGTTGGTGACCAAGCCGACGGTGGAATGTTGCGCCATTAGTACCAGGGGAGTACAAAGTACCTAGAAGGACGAGATAGTACAGTTGATTCAGAGGCAGGATGATGGGGTGGCCTTAAGTGCCGAGGAGGCCAAGAAGATCGCTCGGTATTGCTTGATAAGTGGTGAGTTGTACCGAAGGGGTTATGTTACTCCGCTATTGAAGTGTTTGCTGGAAAACGAAGCGGAGTACGTAATGAGGGAGTTACATGAAGGGGAGTGCGGGAGACATACAGGGGGACGAACTCTACGAGCAAGAGTACTAAGAGCAGGGTTCTTCTGGCCGACGTTAGAAAAAGATTGCATGGCATTCGTCCATAAATGTGGAGCTTGCCAGAAGCATGAGAACGTTTTCCATGGCCCAGCGGTGGAGTTGCAAGGAATAATGTCCCCTTGGCCGTTCGCCCAGTGGGGAATGGACATCGTCGGACCATTGGCGACCGGGCGGTCTCAGATGAGGTTTTTGCTGGTGGCAGTGGATTACTTTAGCAAATGGGTAGAGGCTGAACCTTTGTCAAAAATCTCGGCCGCCCAAGTTCAGAAATTTGTATGGAAGATTATTTGCCGATTCGGGTTGCCCAAAACGCTTATTATGGACAACGGTCGGCAGTTTATAGATAAGAAACTGGAAGCTTTCTATCGGGAGTGGGGCATAGCTCATGTCACTAGTTCGGTTGAGCACCCCCAGACAAACGGGCAGGCGGAGGCGATGAATAAAATAATCATCCAAGACTTGAAAAGGAGGTTAGGCGAGGCAAAGGGGGCCTGGGTTGATGAATTACCATCGGTCCTATGGGGGTATCGCTATTCTCCCCACGGGGCAACGGGAGAGTCCCCATTTAACCTAACCTACGGGACGGACGCGATGATGCCGGTCGAGGTGGGCGAGGAAACACTGAGAAGGAAGGGGAACGACCTAGCTGCGAATGAAGAAGGTCTAAGGGGAAACCTAGATGTATTGCAAGAGAGAAGAGAAACTGCAGCGGTCCAGGCAGAGGCACTAAAGAGGTTGGTCGTGCGGAGGTACAACACTAAGGTACGGCCGAGACATTTGGTCGAGGGTGATCTCGTTTGGAGGAAGGTCGGGGAGGCTCGGAGGGAGAAGGCTCACGGGAAAGTGGCGGCCAGTTGGGAGGGGCCATACAGAATAAGTGAAGGTTTGAATAATGGGGCTTACCGACTGGAACATCTGGACGGAAAGCCAATTCCAAATACATGGAATATATCTCACTTGAAGTTGTACTTTAGTTAAGGTCCTTTTTTGAACTGCAATAAACTTGTACTTATGAAACCATAAGTTGAATAATACGAGGCATTTCATCGCTACTTAATTCTAATTTTCCCGTTCGGTGGTGAAAGGAGGAGGAGGAGGAGGAACGTTCCGGCGTTCCAACAAAGTCAGGAAAATGACTTCCTCTAACTTAGAAGAATGAGGGAAAGTCAGGAAAATGACTTCCCGTTCGATGGTGAAAGGAGGAGGAGGAGGAACGTTCCGGCGTTCTTCCCGTTTGGTGGTGAAGAAGGAGGAACGTTCCGGCGTTCCAACGAAGTCAGGAAAATGACTTCCTCTAACTTAGAAGAATGAGGGAAAGTCAGGAAAATGACTTCCCGTTCGGTGGTGAAAGGAGGAGGAGGAGGAACGTTCCGGCGTTCTTCCCGTTTGGTGGTGAAGAAGGAGGAACGTTCCGGCGTTACAACGAAGTCAGGAAAATGACTTCCTCTAACTTAGAAGAATGAGGGAAAGTCAGGAAAATGACTTCCCGTTCAGTGGTGAAAGGAGGAGGAGGAGGAACATCCCGGCGTTCTTCCCATTTGGTGGTGAAAAAGGAGGAACGTTCCGGCATTCTTCCCGTTCGGTGGTGAAAGGAAAAGGAAGAAGAACGTTCCGGCGTTCTTCCCGTTCGGTGGTGAAAGGAGGAGGAGGAGGAACGTCCCGGCGTTCTTCCCGTTTGGTGGTGAAAAAGGAGGAACGTTCCGGCGTTCTTCCCGTTCGGTGGTGAAAGGAAAAGGAAGAAGAATGTTCAGGCGTTCTTCCCGTTCGGTGGTTAAAGGAGGAGGAGGAGGAACGTCCCGGCGTTCTTCCCGTTTGGTGGTGAAAAAGGAGGAACGTTCCGGCATTCCAACGAAGTCAGGAAAATGACTTCCTCTAACTTAGAAGAATGAGGGAAATCAGGAAACTGATTCCCTATTCGGTTGTAGGAAAAGTCAGGAAAATGACTTCCCGTTCGGTGGTGAAAGGAAGAGGAACGCTCCGGCGTTCCAACGAAGTCAGGAAAATGACTTCCTCGGACTTGGAAAAATTAGGGAGATCATGAAACTGATTCCCCGTTCGGTTGCAGAGAAAGTCAGGAAAATGACTTCCCGTTCGGTGGTGTTAAAACCTTGAAAACAAAATCAAGAAAACGCTTTCCTATTCTGGCGTACTGGTCGTCAAGCATAAACACAAGGGCGTTCAAGAATAAATGGATAAATCGGTCGGCATGGCACAAATCGCAGACGTATGATAATCATAAATCGTAGACATGTGATAATTGCAAAGTAAAGACAGGATTACGCAACAAGTTCAGCACAAACAACGTGCAAATACAAATCATAAAGCGGCAAAAGAAAAACAAGAAACTAGCAACTAATCCTTGGTGGCGTTGTCAGATGGGGAAGCAAGGGAGGATATTTGGGAAGCCGGGGGAGCGCCGGTCGGGACTGCCTGATCGGGTGCATTGACGGGTTCGGTAGGAAGCTGGGAAGAAATATCAACAAGTTGCCCGTCCACCAAAATCTTCATAATGTCGAAACCTTCATGTTCTAGGGGCGACTGGAAGAAGTAGTGGCATTGAGCGATTCCCTGCTCGAACCCGCGCTGGCGCTCGTCACAAAATTCATCCTCCAAGGCAGCGAAGTCGGCCAGTAATTTATCCCGGTCGGCAATAGCGGCATCCCTCTCAGAGGTTAGCTGTTTGAGTTGGTTGGAGGATTGCTTATGGTTGAGAGTCAAGGAATCCACCGATTCCTGGAGGCGCTTCGCTTCCTTTTGAGATTCCAGAAGGGACGCGGCGGCCTTGGCCCGTTCGTCCTCCACCAGTTTGTTGGCCTTCTCAAGACGCTCGGTGAGGGAGGAAAGCTCTTCTTTCGCCTTGGTCAGTTGGTTGTTGGAGATTTCGAGCTCCGACACCAAGAGGGGCTTCGTGGTTCCAGCAGCATAGTACATACAGATACCAGCTCGGGAGAGAAATTCGTAGGCCATGTCGGAGGCTTCGGAGGGGGTCAGTTTCTTGAAGGGTTCTCTCTCTTCGGGAGAAAGGTTGAACTCTAAGCGATCAGACACATGGATGTTGGGGTCAAGGAGACTGGTGAGAAGACGGCTAGGGAGTTTCTTCTTTTTGGGTGGGGAGGGTGTCTTTTCTTGTGAAGGACGTTTTCTGCTTTTGGTCTTCGGTACAGAAGAGATCACGACCGGCTTGGACTCATCGGTCTTCGGGATGTTGAGGGGTGCGAGTGGAGCAGAACTGGAGGGGGCGGCGGTTGAGGAGGAGGGAATAGTAACATGTCCGCTGCGTTGGTTCTTACGGGCCAGAGCTCGGGCACAAGCTTGGTGTTTCTCCATGCCGCCAAAGAAATCTGCAAGGAAAGCGCAAATTTAGCAAGTTAATAATGACCAGTTGATAATTGCAAAATGTAAAGAAACTTACTGAACACTCTAGCTCGTAGAGTGTCAGAGTCAGATCCGATGAGTTCGATGAGTTTGCGAGAGGAGGTCTTGCGGGGTAGCTGATCGATTTGGCGAATCACCTCCAACTCGTCGTCGGTCATTTCGGACTTCTTCCAGGAAATGACTTGTTTGGGATGCTCGGTCCAGTATAGGGGGAATTTAGGCCGGCCCTCGGAAAAGTATTTGGGCCGGCCGGGTTCGCGTATGGCGACCTTGAAGAAATTTGATTTGAAATCCTTGTAAGAAGAGTTGAAGGGGGCGAATAGCTGCTTATCCTTTACAGGGATCAGAGAGATCCAGCTTTTGTTGGGATGGGGTAAAGCCCGGAAGAAAAAGAGGAAGGATGTCGGGGTTGGGGTTAACAGTAAACCGGTACATAGGACTGAAAAGGCTTGCATACACGCCCAGCCGTTCAGATGGAGCTGAGCGGGGCAAATGTTCAGCTCGCGAAGCACACCGCACTGAAAATCAGAGAAGGGAAGCCTCACCCCCAGGTCACGAAAAAGGGTTAGGTAGGCATAAAAGAAGTCCAGGGCATACCCTTCCCGACCGTGACACACCCGTTCGTTAGAACGGCATACCACCAAGGATATGTCGGTCGAATCTCGACGGAGGTTGGACATGAGATCCACAGATTCGAGCAAGCGAATGATGGAGGAGGTAGAAATGAAGTAGGAAGGATGACCCCGGGCCTCATGGGGAGCCCAGTTGTAACCTGGGATGGCGGGAGGAGGAGCAACGCCGGTCCACTCCAGGGAGTTGTCAACATTGAACTCGACGTCATCAGCGGGAGCTTCCTCCCGGGCGGGATGACCGGACGATGTGGACGACGAGGAGGGAGAAGAGGTCGACGCAACCGCATCATCAGCGTACCCCCGACCTTCACCTTCGAACTCATCGGAAGACCACGACGACAAAGACATTTACCTGAGCAACTGAAAGAAGGAAACAGAAGAACGGGAAGATAGCAGTGTGAGAGCGGGAGTCGGGGAGTAGAGGGTGGAGAGCGCGAGAATGAGGGAGGGGCCCTCCACTTTTTATAGCCGAAAAAGAGGGCTTCGAGAAAGCATCTCAGCCGTCCATAGATGACAGATCCAACGGAGGAAAACTTGTGACTCTTCGGTGAACAGATGTGATTGATGGGTGAGAGGATCATGGCCGTTGTTGAAGGCAGGATCGAATGGCTATAATAGTGAGACGTTTCGTTGTCCAGAACCATTTTGAGAGTTTAAACCCCTTCGCTAGTCGAAGACGCTCGGGGCTTGGGGGGCTTGTGTAGTGGAGAGGGTTCGGTCGGACCGGTCGGACCAAGTGTAGTGGAGGGAGTTCGGTCGGACCGACTGGCAAAGTTTGGGGAATGAGTACAAGTTGGGGCCGAACGGTGCAGGGCAGGGTAGGAGTGAGGTTGTAGGAGCATTGATGGTCCTTGATGGAGATGTAACGGAAGGTGCAGCAAATCAATGAAATTAATGGTCAGTTACAAATGTGCAGTCTATAAATAAGAATAGCAGGACAGGTAAAGTAAGCTGGAATCTAATCTAAATTGGCCTAGCTAATTGATCTATTATCTGACTTGGGCGTCAGAGTGTTCTCTTTCCAGGGCCTCCCGGTTGATTCCCGAAGGATATCGACAAGACGAACAGGTCGGACGATCGGAAGCTGGTCCAAGGGGTCAGTTCGGTCTCGGGCTCTAACACTGAAGCATATATATATATATATATATATATATATATATATATATATATATATATATTATAAACCTCAAATACTACGTACCCTATGCATCTAGCAATCGATGAAACTTTCATCCTAGATTGAAATTGTGAAGCGAATCCCCAATAAACTGCTCATTTTGTGCTGCAAATGAGAGATAATGTATTAGTCCTGTGAGTGTATGAGAACGAGAGAAAAGAGAACTCCAGAGAGAAACAGAGAAAGCTAAATGTAGTTTATTGAAAAAGTGAGTTTTGTACAACGAAAGAAAGAACATATATGAAAAGAGGAAAAGGGAGAAATAACAAAAATATAAAAGGCAAAGGGACCGAACGGTTACAGGGTATCCACCGTTCGGTATGAAGAAAACAATCTGTTCCCATAATCAGCAATGCAAAAACCACCGTACAGTGACAGCACCCACAACAGCAATGCAAACACCACCGGTCGGTTCAAAACAGAGAAAATATCTCTATCAAGTCCTGTTGTAGAAAATTTGGACTGAAATTTTGTAACAAGATATTTTGCACTCTAATTTTTTAATTTCTTTCTCATTATAATCTACACAAAACACTTTTGATATGAATGATCTTAAAGAAAGGTAGATTATATTTTGAAGAAAAAATGAAGATATATATTTAATATAAGCTAATTGAAAACATGAAGGACTTAGAGCTTATTTTAATGTTGAACTTCACTTCGTTCTAATACTGTTAAAACATATTTAATGTAATTTTTTTCATACTGTTATACCTAGACATTTGTATTGTTTATTAAAATCTAACAATTATATGCTGTCACATGAATAAAATACCATAGAAAATAAAGAAGAAAAAAACGGGAGATTATACCAATAAATCAAAATCAAAAGGGAGCAATTATCTAATCCTAAGTTCAAGAAGATTGTATCTACTATTGAAAAGCTTAATTCTCAGAGAAGGATGCAATTAATCGTAAAAGGAAATCTAATATATTGTGAACACCTAGATTAACCATATGATCCACACATCTGATGGTTGTTTTGAACAAATATAGAGATTGACTTTTTTGTGGAGTTTTTAGCTGTGTCATCGATACTTATGTTGATAAATATAAATTGACATAAAAAGTTAATTTTAACTGTCATAAAATATATTTATTACAAGTGTCTTTTCAAACTGTACCCTACGTAGCCGGTCGGACCTCCAGGTCAACCGGCCACATTAGAGCTCGATCTCGACGGCCAAAATAATCTTTGGAAGAAAAACCTTGAAGAATTCCATCTAACACCACTGACGCACGACCGGTAGTCATAACCGGGCACAGGTCAGCTCATAAGGGTCCTCCTTCGAGTTGTTACAGTTCCATTCATTCACTCCATCAACTTAAACATCCTAGCTTATAATAACATTTTTCTTTATTAGGTAAAACAATCTGTATGGCTTATATTTTTCATCGTACCCCAATGAACACGTTTTTCTTGCTTCTATCTTCAAGATTTGTTCTTTATTGGGCTAGAACATGACCATAAGCTATATTTCCAAACACCTTAAGATGAGGCACAATTCACTTCCTCCCTCTCAAAACTTCTTGTGTTGTCTTCTCGTTCAACTTTGCATAAGGACACCCGTTTTGCACATAGATAGCACATTGTGCTGCTTCAAGCCAAAAATCCTTAGGCATGCTCTTACTTTTCAACATTTTTCAAACCATGTCAAAAATGCTCTGGTTCTTTCTTTTTGCAACTCCATTTTGCTAGGGTGAGTATAGTCCTATCAAGAATCTTTTTACCCCTTACTCTTTACAATACATAATGAGCTTGGTTGAAATAAACTCGCTTCCTCAGTCAGGTTGAACAGGCTTGATCGATATTCCCCGTCTCCTTCTCAACCATTATTTTGAAACTTCTAAATACTCGGAACACCTAATATTTTTCTTTCAAGAAATAAAATATTATTTCCCATTGAAAGAATCAAGGGTAATAAGCCTACATAGGTCGGTATGGATCATTTCGAGTTGTTCCTTTGCTTGGTACTCGATTTTCCTTAGAAATGAAGTCCTTGGATGCTTTCCAAGCACACACTCCTCACAAAACCTTTTCTCAAACTCCATACTTGCCAGTCTATGCACCATTCCTATCTTAGTTAGTTTGGTCAACCCATCAAAATGCAAGTGACCAAACCAAAAGTTCATTATGATGCCCTTATCCTTTATGTTGAGCTTCAAGCACTTCTCTTTGAGTATCTTCATCTCCAGCTTGTACATCTTGTTCTTCTTCATTTCCACTATGGAATTCAAATGATCAAATTTGTTTTTCAAGTATAGTACTCGGTCTTTCAAAAGAACTGAATAGACTTTCTCCATCAGTTGTTCTATGCTCAATATGTTGGTCATGAGATAGGGTACATAGGACACGTCTCTAATTTTCCAATTTGGCCATTCTTTTGCATGCACCAGATTTTACCTTGACCTTTTATCACTACCTTAGATGCATCTCCAAATGATATTTTCGACCTCAACTTTAGAGAGCACCTTAAAAGGGTTTTCGTCCCTGTGATTACTTGCTCCCGTATCAAGATACCAAATCAACTCATTAGAACAACTTGGACCTAGCTCAACACCCGAACTCCTCAACATCATCAGTATTCCTTCTTCCTCTGTATCTTTAAAGAGGAAGTTTGTTTCCTTCTTACTCTCAGACTGGTAGTCCTTTGGAAAGTTCTTGACCTTCCCACAATTATATTAATTGTTTGAGTTGAACACTTGTTACACAATCTCGAGTTGATTGAGCGTCCTCCTCTCTATTGACCTTGTCCTCGACCATGTTTTGCAAACTGAATTTCCCTTTGCCCTTTTCATAATCTCCTCGGCCTCAACTTCCTAGACCTTGAGTGTTCTGAGTATAAGGTGCACTAGTAAAAAATTGGGTTTATACAGCGCACATTATGCCACGGTTCACCAGAAACCGCAGCATAATGCTGCGCGGTGGCAGTTTTGTAAATAAATTGAACTTATATGCCGCGGTTCCCCCCTTAACCACGACATATACCCTAGTCAACCATCATCTTTGATGCCACGTATGCAAAAAAATTAAATAACAGGGGTATATGCCGCGGTTGCTTAGAGAACCGCGGCATATTCCCCTGCCCCGCGGTATATAGTTTCAAAAATAATTTCAAAAATGCCATTTTTTTTAAGGAGTATAGGCAGCGGTTATGTTGTGAACCGCGGCATATACCTCTTTCTACAGCGGGTAAGTTGTTAACCGCGGCATATTCCCTTTGGTAGGTTAAAAAAAACAAAACACAAAACAGTTTCATCTTCTCCACGCGATTCTGAAGCATTTCTCTGCCTCTGCCTCCACGCGATAACGCCGCTGCTGCCGCGCCATCTTCGTCGAACCATCTTTGCCGCCGCGCCATTCCGGCCGTCCATCACACCCTCTGCCGTCGCGCCCTCCGTCGTCGCGCAAGCCTTTGCCGTCGCACAAGCCTCTGCCGCCGCGCCATCCTCTCTGTCGCGCGCCATCTCTGCCTACCCTAGTACGTTCCTTTTTCTTCTCTGATGAAATTTTTGTGCTATATTGAAATGCTAGGTTTGAATATGTTGTTATGGCTTTGATCGTTTTTGTCAAATTTGTTGTGGTTTTGGTGGTTTAATAAGAGACAAAGTATGTTAGCTTGTAGGGGAAAGGATTGGAATAGAGGTAGATAAAATGTATTTAATTTTTTTTATCAGCAAATTTATTTAATTTTAATAATATGCTATGAACTCTTTTTAGTAGATTTATTATAAAATCAAAATTATGTGATTGAATGATTCCTATAGACAAACTGTGATAATTCTCAGATGAAATTATTTGTGATAGAATGTTTGAATTAATTATTTCAATGATTATTAATTGTATGATTGTATGACTGAATTGATTGTATGATTGAATTGATAATTTTATATAGAATATTGTATAATTTTAATTTTGTAAAATTTAGGAATGGATCGAAAT
>NC_028351.1:28945675-28967142 GCF_000741045.1 Vigna radiata var. radiata | reverse complement strand
GAATTGTTGCAAGCGCATCTTTATATATTGAACAACACAGATGAGGTGATCCCTTTTTTGGAAGCACACAAAGCCATTATTAAGAATAAAAATCCAAGACAATCAGAGAAATGGCAGTTGATGGAGCATTACAAAACATTTATGTCTTGGTAATATGAAATTGACAAAAAGCCACATTCTTCTCAAACTTTATTGTGGCTTGCAAATGGTTTGAAGTTTGATGTCGTGTGTTGTACAGGTTATGAAGTCAATAATTGCACATTCTATACGAAGACTTTGGATGATAAAAGCACAGTACAAAATAGTGGAGTCAGTTTAGAAGCTGAGTCACTTCAATTTTCCACATCAAAAGATCAATCTCCTGTACTTGGATCAATGAGATATTATGGTATAATAGAAGAGATATGNGAGGTTGATTACACCAAGTTTTTTGTTCTATTGTTCAAATGTAAGTGGTTTGACAATAAGAGTGGTGTGAAAATAGATGAATCGGGTACCGAGACGAACCGTTTATCATGGTACATCAAGCATCTCAGGTTTTTTATGTCAAAGATCCTGCGTCTGACCATTGGTATGTCGCTCTTCAAGGCAAAAGTTAACGAAGACAATCTGATTGATATTCATATTGCTGACAACCATTCATTTCAAACTATAACAAATTTGGATGACCAATCTCTAGTTGACGACGATGCACATGCAATTCGGTCAGATCATGATGAGGGAATATACATATGATGAATCCATATCTTTATGTATGAATTTTCAATTGCTGTACAAGTATTTTATTAATATCACATAAGTTTTCCTTTTATATATATCCTATGATTACTATTACATATTTTGTTAAATTATATGATATTACATAAGTCTTTTATTAATATTTCATGTTGCTATTTATTTTGACAGATATATGGCTGATCATCCACATTCTTCAGGGGATGAGGCTCCCCGTACCAGATCCACTAGAGGACCCACTAGGATGAAACAACTTTTGATTTTAAAGAATAGTGGTGAAAGAACTCCAGTGAATGTGAACGTCATCACAGGTGTGGGAACTGGCCCCTATGCAGATGACTTCCGATCATACCTTGGAGTAGTGGCACGTGATAGGATTAGTATTCTCACTCCATCTTTTGATCATTTGTCCGAGGTTGATCGGAACATTATATGGAACGATATATTGGTAAGTTAGTTAATATCATTTGAATTAAAATTTGTTTATATTGATAATTTTGTACTGATACAACTTTATTATGTTTATTTCAGCTGACATTTGACATTCCAAATGTCGCAACAGTTAGAAATAAGTGTTTGTCAACTGTTGTTGAAAACTTCAGAAACTTTAAAAGTAAGTTGACATCAAGATATATCTTTGGACACCTTAAACATAAGTCTCCATGTAGTTCATATAAGTCCATTGATGAGGAGACTTGGCGTCTTTTTAAAGAGAGTCGGATGTCAGAGAAATGACAGGTTAGTATAGTTGATATTATTCAATTCCTAATTAACAAATATATATCATATGAACTAATTAATTAATGTGTATGTGANAGGCAATTAGAAGCAAAGCACAAGGAACAAGTGCTCATAACAAAAACCCCCACCTATTATCTCGTAGTGGGTATAGGAAGCTTGAGGAGAAAATCTTCAAGCAAAAGGCAAATGCTAGACCACCGTCTCAGGGTGGTAGCCCCCCTCAGCCTCCTTCTCCACCTTCTAGACATGAAAAATGGAAGTTGGCTCGTATGAGACCATCGGGCACCTACTCTTCCGACACTGCACGGGAAGTTTCTGAAAGAATTGTAAGTTACCACTGTTCCTAAAATAATAAGTATTGTAATTATGCATACTACATTGAACTTTTTAAAGAATAATGGTGTTTTGTAATGTTACAGGACTCCTTGGTTGAGCAGAGCTACCAAGGTCAATTCACTCCGGAGGGTCACCAAGATATTCTTGCTGCTGCGATTGGACGACCTGAGCACCCTGGACGTGTACGTGCTGCTGGTCCTGGAGTAGGAATTAAAGATTATTTTGGGAGCTCTTCTCGTCAGCCTTCATATGCATACAGTGAAGCACAAAGAGAAAGGATGACAGAAGAGATCACAAAAAAGGTACGGGCGGACCTTACAGAGGAGATCACAAACAAGGTTAGATCAGAGCTCGGGGCTGAATTATTTAGTGAGTTCAGCTCCATGTTCCAGCAGCAGTTGGAGACCTATGGCATGAACCCGGTGCCATCTCCTGTACAGGAACAGGAACATGTTGTGCCTCCCACAAGTAAACTTAATAAACATTTATGTGCAATTATTTCTATCTTTTGTATAATCTAACATTTACTCTGACAGGGGATGACATGGACGATGGTAGTCCATCTCTACTATACATTTTAGACGATACCGAGATGGTCCTGGTAGCTCGTGGAACACTGTTTAGGTCAGCGATTGTTGTTCATGGTATGCAACTATTAGAGAATGAGGTGAAGGTCTCAATGGACGAAATGACCATACCAGATGCCTCAATTCCTCTAGCCACAGAAGATATTTTCACTGTGGAACAAGCATTGAAGTCCTTTATCGTTTGGCCTAAACATTTGGTTGGTTCAGTTTCTGACCCCTCGGTATGAAATTATTCTTTACACTTCTCAATTTTAAAGGTTATTGATGTCAAAACTTATCTTATTTTTTTCATGTAACAACAGACGCAAGCACAGGAGAAGATTCCTCTATCTGAGGATGATCCTCTTGCTTCATTGCATCTACTTGCTGACATCCTTGAAGATAAGCCTTTGGAGGTTGAGAATGATGCTAATGTATTTGGGACAGGCTCTGAGGTCCCAATATACCTTCATAGCCAAGATGTCAGTGAGCTTGCATCGGGAACACAAGAGTTGAATATTTCAATTATTCAACTATGGATTATGTAATTCTATGAGCAATTATTTATATATAAAATTGATTTATATATCAAGTATCCTTATATCAAAGTTAATTTTTGATTTCAGGTATATGTCTAGGGTCAGTAACAAGTTGGGGCGTTTTGATGATTATGGATTCATTGATCCCCAATCAATTCATGAATCAAATGATTTTGATCAGATCAACACAAATCTGATAAGAAGTTTTGGAAGCGGCAAGAAAATATACTTTTTGCCTTATATATCCGGGTAAGTAAACTTTATTAACATAATAAAGTTCCATATGTGATTTTAATATATAATAGTTAAGTTATTATGAATTTCAGGCGCCATTGGCAGCTTCTTGTTATGTTTATGCAAGAGAACTATGCTTTGTGGTTCTGCTCGTTGCACAGGCCTCCTCCCACACATCTCAGACAAGAAATTGATTGATAAGAACCTCAATGTTTGGACTTTCTTTGTTATATAAATGAATGCTAAAACCTTTTTTTATATATAGTTATAGTCCAACAAGTATGATGATGGTTGGGAGATCAATTGCTAACAGTAGAAAGATTGCTTGGATTTCTCTCAAGGTTTGACATATGNTAAAGCCATACTTTGTTATAGTTGTTTTATTTTAATGTTATTCACTAACTAATTACAACTGTGATGGTATATTGTAGTGTAACAGACAAAATGGGTCATATGAGTGCGGATACTATGTAATGTATTGGATGACCCATATTGTTCGTTCTCACATCACAAGAGGTTGGGAAACGGTAATATTTAACTTTAACAAATTTTGATTTTTTTCCCAAATTTAGAATTCATACACACTAATTAATATGAATTGTCTTGTGCAGAAATTCAAGACTACTACACCAGTTCCTGAGAAGCCACTATTATTCACGAGGAACGCTGCTGCGAAGTATATAGTTAGATTATACAATAGATCTTAGTTACTAGATTTAAACATTGCATTTGATTAGATTGTATTTAATTAGACTTTGTACTTTATTTGATGTTAAAATACATTTCAACATGTGTTTGTTCTGTTGAAAATGAATTTGAACGTGTATTTGATATGCAAGTATGTTTTTGTGGTAGTGGATATCACAAAAACAGACCTGCTATATTAAAAAACTGTAGGGGAATATGCCGTGGTTGTTACCACAACCGCGGTATATAGTGTTCGTTTTTTTTTTTTATGGACCTTTGGCCGCGGTTAGTGCAAGAACCGTGGTCTATTCTTGGGTCTTTTATCGCGGTTCTAACTGCGGCATATACTAGAACAACTTTTTTTTTTTTAAGAAAAAGGGGTTTAGGCAGCGCTTCCTTATACAACCGCGGTATATTCCCTAACCTTTTTACCGCGGTTGTAACCGCAGCCTAAAGTCTCTAACTTACTACCACGGCTGAATATGCTGCGGTTCGTAAACCGCGACGTATAGTGAAAAATAACCGCGGTAAAAGTCTCTCGCTGCACTAGTGGTGCCTTCTTGTCCCTAATGGTTTCCTTTACTTCAGGTTCTTAATCGAGAGACTCCTCCTCCTTCTTCCTTCTTCATTACTCGCGTGTCTCAAATGATCCAACAAGCTCTGCCACAAAGAGATTTGACAAGTCTTTCGATTCTTTAATGGCACATATTATATTCTCAAAGTTGTCGGTTAAAAATCTTGAGATTTTCTCCACTACTTCACTAGTAGTCAATGTTTCTCCGTTCCTTCCAAGATGATTCACCATGGTCTCAACACGAGAGACATACTCTCCAACTCCTTCGGCCTCTTTCATCATTATGCTTTTAAGCTTGCCTTTGAGGGTTTAAAGCCTGACTTGCTTTACATGATTATCTCCTTTATAGGCCTCTACCAATATATCACATGCTTCTTTTGAAGATTTAACATTTGCTATCTTCTCAAAGCTAGACTCATTGACAACTTGGTACAAGACATACATGGTTGTTTTGTCCTTTACTCGTGATTCCCTCAACGGAGCAAGTTAGGCAATCATCTATTCTTCAATGTCTGCTAGTTCTTGGTGTCCATTTTCAACTACTTCCTATACTTCTTAGGAACCAAGGAGGGCCTTCATCTACAAACTCCAGTTATCATAGTTGACGCCTTTTGATAACTTAGGCAGGGGAATATTGTTTGCAAGGTTGGCCATTTCACTCAAACTTTCTAGCTCTCTAACACTTTCTTTAAGCACTTAGATACTTAGGCTCCAACTCTAATGTCAATTTGTTAAGAACCCATCCTTCTTGACAAACATTATTAGTATTATAACTTGTTGTATTTTTACATTGAATATTACATAGACTATTTATGGGAACTTTGACATAGTCTTTTAACTACATGCTTTGATTATAATCATCAGAATTAATGAACTCTATTGTATGCTTTAATCATTACTAGAAGCAGTCATAACCTTTGTAGTTTCTTAAAACAATTAACATAACAACTTATCATTAGATTCAACTAGCTAAGTTTATGAAATAGTTGTAAGCTAGGTCACCTGGCTAAGGATTGAACAACTAAGACCGATTCTTTATTTTCTAGTTTAGTGAAAAAGAGAAACCACTAGGGAGGGAGTAGAGAGAACCATGGCAACAAGCTCAGTTTTTTACATCAGTGGAGAAGGGACTTTACAATCAATTTGCTTGGCACAAGGTACATGTTTTATTTTAGGATCAATTTTGAAAGTGTTATATGATTTTGAAGTGACACTCTTTTTGTTCGGTTTGTGTCTTGAGCTGTTGAAGACGTGTGAGAGATGCAGCGCAATATGTTGTTGTCTATAACAACATTTAAAATAAATTTATGTAGAAATTCTTTGATATTATCTTCCAAAATCATATTTTTAATTTATAGATTAAATATACTTTCATTTGAAAATGTTCAAACATAATTTAAAAAAATAATGGAAACTGAGAATAAACACTAGAGGTTCAAACAGAAATCAAGAAATTATTTGAATCAATACCTTTTATCCGTTGAGCAATCTATTGGCAATGTTTAGTTCAACCATTACAAGTATAGAGTCTATGAGTCTGTTCAAGAATCTCATATAAGCAATTCTCCGTGGTTGCCAAAGTAGCATTGGGCCTAACAAGCCCCAAAAGCCAGCAAAGAATCCTAGACCCAAGCTCGTGTATAATGCTGTATAGAAAACTGAATTGTCATCTTCACTATCAATAGCTGGTTCTTGAGGTTTTTGTATTGTCTCGTCTCCGGGACAACTTTTGTTAAGTTGCTCACCACAAAGATCAATATTTCCTTCAAAACTAGAGGCACCAAAGGTTTCAAAATGTCTCCCCCGAGTGATTCTTCCACTAAGATTATTGTTTGATAGGTCCAACACACCAAGACTATCAATGTTGGGAAGAGTAGAAGGAATATTGCCAGACAAATTATTTCTTGATAAGTCTAGGAATTCCAGCGAACTTAAATTCCCAATTTCAGAAGGAATCTCTCCATGAAAACTGTTTCTTGATAAATTCAAAGAAACCAATCCAAGTAAATATCCAATCTTGTTTGGTATTGTACCCGTCAAATTGTTACTTGAGAGATCAATACTACTTAGAAGAACATCAGGATTCCAAAACACAAAATCATTACCTTTCCACATGAGCAGCACGTTAAAGTCATAAATATTGTAGTTAAATTCATCAGATGAAATTTTTCGTTCCCTTATAATTTGTCTTGTAATTAGGTTCCTTTCTTTCATTGCCGTGAAATTGCTCAGACACGTTGGGATTCCACCAGATAAGTGGTTCATTGAAAGATCCAAAAGATGAATTTTCCCCAAATAACAAATTTCGACAGGAACACTTCCAGTGAAGCGATTTAGTCTCATGGTCAAGATTTTCAACTCTTGTAGATTTTCTCCAATCCATGAGGGTATTCGACCAGACAACAAATTTCGACTCATGTCAAATATAATCAAACTAGCACAACTCTTCAGTGTGAAAGGTAGTTCTCCAGTTAGATTATTGTTTCGCAAGACCAAAGCTTCCAAATTAACAAGACTGCCCATAGACTGTGGAATCTCCCCTGATAATTTATTATTGCTCAAATCAAGAAATTCTAACGAATTTCGATGTTCCCAACAGTCGGGAAGTTCTCCATTTATTTGATTATTTGACAAATCCAAAGTGCGGATATTTGTAGTTCCTATTTGTCCACACACAAAGGAACTTAAATCCGAAATATTATTGTTCGAAAGATCCAATGCATCAACCTGTGACAAAAAGGCCGGAATTTCACCTTCAAGCTGATTTGAATTTAGGATGAAAGCAATTGGTAAATAATCATTATTAAGCTTGATTGGTAAATTCGGAATTCTACCTTTGAGACTGTTGTAAGAAATATTCATGTCACTTATAAATTGTAACTTGTTCCAAAACCATTCTGGTATAAAGTCATCAATCCCAACATCAGAAAGATCTAGAAAGGTTAATTGAGTTTGAGTACGCAACCAACTTGGGAAACTTGGGCCTAACTTGCAAGAAGCTAGTCCTAAACTATCTAGCTGGAATGGTGGAATCCAGGTGTTAGCAAACTTTAGAGATAATGAGTTGTCGGTTAAGTCCAAGAATACCAATTTTGACAAGTTTGTGAGATGCAATTCATTGATATCACCCTTCAAGTAATTTAGTTCTAGGGAAAGATATTCCAACTCATAAAGCAACCCAATAGCTTTTGGTATTCCTCCAGTTAACTGATTGTTGGATAGTTTTAAATTTCTTAAAGATGTAAAGAGTGAAAGATTAGGTAGCATTCCAGTAATCCGGTTAAAAGATAAATCTAGACTTTGAAAGTTGCAGAATGAAGAATTTTGAATGAAGCTAGAAAGTTCCCCACTCAGGTTGTTGTCACTAAGGCGTAATTGTTGCAGAGTGTATATATTCCCAAGAGAAGATGGAATGTCACCTTGTAGTTTGTTAAAAGAGAGGTCAAGATGTTCAAGAGAGTTAATCACTTCCCCAAACCCACTCGGAATAGGAGTTTCTAACAAGTTACCCGGAAGAGAAAGACTTCGAAGATTGGCAGTGTGGTTGAAAATCCAATGAAATATAGCCGTTGTTTTTAATAGATTAGAGGATAGATCAACAGTGAAAAGAGAAGACAGAGACATTTTAATGGAAGCAGGCGGCACAAGAAAGCTTCGGTCAGTAAGGCTGCAATTATTCAGATAAAGTTCTTGTAGTTTGGAGCTGAAGTTGAACAGATACTGAAATATTGATGAAGTCAAAGCATTATCAGAGAGATCAAGGATAGTAAGAGATGTGGAAAAGTTGGAATGAGAACGAAACAAAGATGAAAAATCATTATCAGAAAGATTGCAATTAACTAGCCTCAACTCCCTTAAGTTTGGTAGAAACTCATTGATCATATGACAAGAGGAGCCAAAATCAGGCTGCGACCTCAAGCTAAGCGTTCTTAACGAAGAGAGAGAATACAGCCACTTTGCATCATTAATTTTAGAAAGTCATGGTGTTATTGGTCCATGTGTATAATAAGTAAGAAAAGAAAAATGACCTGGAAATTAAAAGTTTTTGGTGTTTCAAACCGCGGGCTTTATTTTGGAATTTCAGAATTAGAATATCATTTGGGTTGGAGAGAACCCTGGAGAGAGAAGAAGCACCCAGAGTCATGTTACGGTGAGGAGAACCATTGTTTGAGGGAGTTTTGACCGTTTTGGGACCATTGCTATTCACCGAAGGACATTCTGCCACAGTTCCATCGTTTGGAAGCAACGACCACCGAAAGCGCTGTGTTTTCGCCGTTACGCCGTTGTTGGATCGTTATTTTGGGCAATCGTTTGTTGTTCGGTGAGTATGAGTTATTTTATATTTTTTTTACCATTTAGGGGTTTTGTTGTTTTTTGGTAGTTGAATATTGGACTTCTTGTGAGACTTTAGGTTTTATCTTTATGTTTGAATTGGAATTGCTTTAGTCTCTTTTGTTAGTTGAATAGGAAGGTACGTATGTCTGTCATTTTGTGGTGTTGATTCTTGATGCAACGAATTGGAAGAAGATTTAGAATTGCTAACGACTCAGGTTATTTTATTTCTAGCATTCATAGCATTAACATTCCAGGAGATCTCCCTTGCCGATTGAGTATTAAAATTGTATAAGAGTTTAGAATGACTTACAACTCTCAATAATCTAACTCTTTCTGAGTTTCCTCTGTATTAATTGTTCTGCCCTGGTGTTGTCAATTATATGGTCACTCCAAACTGGTATTTTCTTTGTGTTTTGTTCTTAGGTTTTTTTCCTTGCCATTTCCATATATATAAGGAATTATTCCAATCTTAAAGGCACTGGTTTTTGGAGGGGAGTAGCATGGCACGACTTTGTTGCGACATTTTTTATATGATCTATTCGAATTTTAATGGGATATTCTTTTTCTTAACAATTCTTTTGGAATAGTATTTGTTTAAGCACTACCATCAAGCTGGAAAGTAACATGAAAGGGCTACTTCTCAAGATAACCTAATTTCTTTTACTATTATTTTAGATTGCTATAGTTGACCACAGAACATTAAGATTGAGTTGTGATTTGTTTTTTTGCAGCACGGTTTGATTTAGTTTTGTGTCATGACTTCTATCTCGTAAAGTCTGTCGAGCGACTATGTTGTCTCTATTGTTTTTGAAGTCTATAATTTATTATTACCGAAAGAGAAATCCCAAACTAAGATATTTATGTTATTTCTTCGTTTGATTCAGGTGGGCAAGTGTTAAATTGAGAAATTGTATTTGAAGAACATGTTTTACAAGCTTATTGAGAAATTGTTCCTTTCAGCTTTCTAAAAGGAGGTAAGCTATGGATTATGGTTATGGACTTGTTGGTGTTGATTTTATGTTAGATTTAAAGCTTCATTTCACAATCTGCTTAGTAAATAATTTTGTTAAGTTTTTCACCCGATTCATTCTCTTGAATTAAAAGTTACCACTCTAAATATTTGGATATTAATAAGTTTTTTTTTGTGAATTCGAGATTGCAGGATTATGACTGATATTTTGGTAGTTTCGTGACAAGGGTTGAGTTATTATGACAAGCTTGAATGATTAAAGCGGCTTTCGAAATAGTTGAAAGCTTTTGCAGGGGGAGCTTGGTCCAACTTTAAATATTTTATTATTATTATTATTATGATTTCATAATATGAAATGAAAGGGAGTAGGAGAAGATATTCAATAAGAAAAGCATTATATATTAAGAATGGTAACGGGTTTAATAAACAAAAGTTTTCATGACAATGGTATTTTGCATGAATTTTTTTCAAATTAATTTATTATTTTAGCAAATTTGTTTGAAGGAATTGATGTTCTAAACATATTTTTTATGTTCATAAAATTTGCATTGTATTACATTAAATAATATTTAAGATACCATTAATTTCTCCTGATTATGAACCTCCTAAGGTGCAGAATTAAACTCAGTTCTTGGATGATTGTTGCATGCATGATTTGGTATCATCACCTAGCTTTTAGGTAAATCTAAATTGGCTTTGTTTGTTCACTTGGCGTATTATTATTTTTTTCTGAACTCTACCAATAAATCAAGTTTGAAACTCTAAGTCTTATCGAATTTATCAATGTTTTGATTTGACGTTATCTCGCTTAGTAAATAGTTTTACTGTGAACTTTATGTAGGAAACTCTACCAATATTGTGTGCTCAATTTCCTACATTTCCATAAAAATTTCTTCTGTTATTGATGATTTGAATTATTGATATTTGAATCTCAGATTATTGATCAGAGTTTTGAAAACTACACCTACCATATAACGACGTGTTCAAAGTGCTTCAGAATAAGGCTGAAAAGAACTGAGCCAATGCTGGTTGATTAATGATTGTCAGGCACTCCTTGAATTCTTTGTTTCATGAATGAACACTCGTATTACAATCCTATTGCAACAAAAATTAATCTAATAAATAAGGTCTTAGAATCATTTTTATAGCATAAATTTTCAACTATAGATGTATAACTTACAATCTTTGTGATTAGTTTTTATGGATACATATATTTATGTATGTAATGGACTACAAAGTAATGTGTAATAATTAGTTATCATTAAGTATTGAGGCTTTGTGGAATTATATAAATTTTTTCGACTTTTTTATTTACTCACTAAAATATCTTAATTATCTAAAATACATTGTATTGACACTTCTTGTACGTCTTGTTTATCTTTTCTAGTTTGATAAAATATTGAATTTTTCTTAGTTATCTAATATATCATTAAAATTTTGTTTTCATAGTAGTTATAATTATCAAATCTGGATACAAATTTTTAAATTTGTTATAACTTAATCTTCACCATTTTTTTTAAAAGTGTTTTTACTTTTGATTAAAAAATTACAATTTGTAATTACAGTTTTTTATTATCAGTTTCAATAGATTTTAAATATCCTATCTTAAATTGTTTAAAAATTGGATTTGGATTAGTGCTGCTTCAATTTGTTATACCTGAAAATATAAAATTAATATTAGAGAAGAAATTGTCACAAACTTTGTAAGGGGTGTTTGGATCATCTGCAGAAAACATAATATTATAACTTCCAAACCATTGAAGTTTATGCACACAAGAGTCAACTGTGAAAATGACATTGATTTTTAAGTGAACTAATTTTTTTTTTAAAACTTATTGGACATACAAGTGATTTTCAGGCATTGATTATCACATTTATATCGAACTCCATGGCCAAGGAATAATTCTTTGTAAAACACATTGTGCAGAAACAACACTGGGAGCAAAGGCCAAATAAGTGGGGAGTTTAGGCAAAGTTTATGCACACAGGGGTCAACTGTGAAAATGACATTGATTTTTAAGTGAACTAATTTTTTTTAAGATTTATTAGACATACAAGTGATGTTCAAGCATTGATTATCACATTTATATCGAACTCCATGGCCAAGGAACAATTCTTTGTAAAACTCATTGTGCAGAAACAACATTGGGAGCAAAGGCCAATTAAGTGGGGAGTTCAGGCAAAGTTTCTGCACATGTGGGTCAACTGTGAAAATGAGATTAATTTTTAACTGAACTAACTTTTTTAAAGATTTATTAGACATACAAGTGATGTTCAAGCATTGATTATCGCATTTATATCGAACTCCATGGCCAAGGAATAATTCTTTATAAAACTCATTCTGCATAAACAACATTGGGAGCAAAGGCCAATTAAGTGGGGAGTTCAGACAAAGTTTCTGCACACAGTGGTCATATGTTAAAATGACATTGATTTTTAAGTGAATAATTCTTTTTAAGACTTATATGACATACAAGTGATGTTTAGGCATTGATGATCACATTTATATCGAACTCCATGGCCAATGAACAATTCTTTGTAAAACTTATTATGTAGAAACAACACTGGGAGCAAAGGCCAAATAAGTGGGGAGTTCAGGCAAAGTTTTTGCACAGACATGTCAACTTTCAAAATGGCATTGATTTTTTAATGAACAATTTTTTTGTTAGCACTTATTGGACATACAAATGATCTTTAGTAATTGATTATCATATTTATATCCAACTTCAACCCCAACGAACTATTCTTTGTAAAACTTTGAAATTGCATTGATTTTCAAGTGCACAATTTAATTATTTTTACTACTTATCGGACATTTAGCTCTTGTTGAGCCAATTAATATGACACTTAAGGCAATTACTTTACACATGTTCATCAACACAATCCATGCCATTTAGTTCTTAAGTGCAATTTTTTTTTTCAACATTTAATCAACATACAACCCTGTATATACCACATTCAACACACATAATAAGATAGATTTCGTGAGGACTGCAGGAAAAATGTCCTACACAATAAATGGTCATTATTCTATTCAACCCTATCATAATGAACACCAAATATAACACATTGATCATTCTTAACTTCAAATTTCATTATCAATAAATGTTACGAATAAATTTCTTTGATGATTTGTAACAAAAAATATGTACATTCAAACTTAATCAATACAATTTTAAATAGTGATAAAAGATTGCATGTCCTTGTTACACTACTCCTTCTATGATGGACAATTGCAGATTCTCCCCTGAAAACTTTGTAATCTTTTATGGTTGTGGAAATGGATTCATCAGGTTATGTCCACATTGGACTACTCTTGCTTCTATTTCACATGCAAGTTTCTCAATTTAACTTTTCAAAACAAAATTCTCCTCCACCATCTCATTTTTCTCCATAGTGACCTGCCCAATTCAGATAATATCATGAATTTCTCACTATAATCATATTCAAAAAGAAAGATTTATTCGAAATCATGAATTACAACATAAATTACCATGTCATTCTTATTTTACTTTCTATGCTTACAAAATCCAAATAAATTACAAACAAAACATCCATCTGCTTCATAAATTATAACACCATAATTACTATTCTTTTTCCTTTTAAACCTTTACAGAATACCCCTCTTTATATTCATCATCATCAAGGAAAGCACTAAATTCAACTTTTCTTTAACTAAATTACCCCAAACCTTAATATTTATAAAATTGATTCAAAGCCAACCTTAATATCTATCATCCCTATTCCCTTTTTCATATTATAACCCTTGATTAGTACAATCCAATAACATCACCAGAACAAATACTCTCAACTGAATAAATACGCTCATACAATAATTTATTCAATATCAATTACACAACAAAATTTCTATAATTAAGAGACATCAAACTTAACCATCGAAAACAGAATCAAAAGCTAAAAGTAGTTTAGCTCCCCATACATGGTTCAAAACTTCTCCAAATAAAATGGTTAGTTAACCATCAAGATTTTGGTAAGATGGATTTATCATTTTCTACACATATTTTTACAACATCAAAATCTTGATGGTAACTCACCATATTTCCATCTCACCAAAGATTTTCATACAATCCATCAATTCATCCATGCAAAATTCATCAACCAACCAAAACACCCAATTTTTGTATTTGATAAAAATTAAGTTGAAACTCCCTTATTTTCCATCCCATTTCACAATCCAATCCATCAAAAACTTCATATAAATGTATATCAACATGGTAGAACGAAAATCCACCATCAATCCAACATTTATTCATCAATTTTCACAATAAAGGTGTGTGGACATGATTATTAATTTTTTTAATAGGAAACATGTATTCAGAACAAAGTTTACCTTCATGTGAAGAAGTCATAACTAAACTCCCCACTTATTTGAACTATGGTACCAGTTTTGTACTAAACTTGCATTTCTTGTTTTTGAAGTTCATTCTTTGACTAAGGATGTATGTTTTATGCATGGTAGAGCATCTTTGGTGAAAATAAAGGTGCGTTTTTCCTAAGTCAAATGAAACATAATAGAAAACTTAAGTCAAAATAACCAACCATAATCACTAACCAAAAAAATTCAAACTTTGCAGCAAAAAACAACATAAATACGAAAATGTTCAACAAAAATTCAAACCACAATTAACCATACCACGAGAAACAACCAAATAATTAAACAAACCCTAAATGCCCAAAATTTAAAAAAAAAAAAACGAAAACCCACTGAACCAAAACAATGCTTTACTGAAACAAACGGAAAAAAGCTTCAAAAAACACCTCCAATGGCGGTTTCGGGTAAGTTCGCTCCAAACAGCGGAACGAAAACGCGTATATGCAGTTTCGGTTAACGACGACACTTCGACAACCTTCAAACACCGTCAACACTGGTGACCCTTGTGGGGAGATGGAAGCTTGTCGGTGGGTGGGAGAGAGGACAGGTTCTCAAGAAGGCTCTGGCACAAATAAGGTTCTCTTTTTTGAAATGAGTCCAAATGAATCCTGCCTTTCAAAACCCCTACAGCCTTCATTATCCACCTCATTTTCATTTTTTTAAAACATAAAACACATGGACCAATTAACATATGACACGTGTCCGGTGTCAAAAATTTGTCAAATTTAGGTGTTAAAGTATCATTATCCAAAAAGTAATAAAATAAACATGACACACGGACTCTTTAACTCTCTAATAATTTTCATCGAACTTTGATATTCTTTAAATAAATATTTGACCATATAAAAAAATAAAAACTAAAAATAAAATATTAACCGACTCGATAAAAATAACTATTTCATTATCTCTATCATATATCAACAAAATAAAATAATAAAATAATATGGTACTTAAATAAATAAAAAATTAAAATTACCGATTTCTATTTTATTTCTATTAAAAATTAAACTAAATATTTATTAAAGTGTAATGCAAATTCTAGAAGAATGTAGAAGCACCTTAGAAAATAGAATTCTAGAAATATCCCATCTAGAAGGATTCTAGAATGATGTATAAAAATATGTAGGGATACTTATCCATTAGATTTATCTAGATATGTTTAGAATTATAAGAATGTTTTAGAAAACTCTAGAAGATGAATAATGACCCTTAGATTAATGTTGTGGTGGCAAGATCCTAACCATTGGTTAAGGAGGTGCCACTAGTATAAATAGGGGTGATTGGATCATTTGTAAGCAAGCCAAATAAGAAGCCAACATCTACAATAACTAAGACAACTAATACACTTCTTCCAACTACTACTTCTACATCCTACTATCTCTACATTTTCTCTACCTCATCAACTACTCCTTTCACAACCTCAATATACTAACAATATTACTAGACTCAAACTAATAAAATAAGACTCAAATAAAATTACTAATAAATCACTAAAATTTAAGTTTATCCTAACAAAACTTTCCAATAAACTTAAATTTTTAATCCTTTATTTAGCTTTTCATGTATATCATCCCAGTCTTGTTTCTTTTAATCATATTCGAGTTCTTCTTTTTCTTTATGGCCTTCTTGTCTTGTACCTTGGTTGACCTCTCTAATGCTTTGGTTGACTTTGTTACACTCGACTTCTCAATAACCTTGACCAATTCGTTTCTGACCTGCCTATTTAAAAAGCTTTTTTGCTTGTGTGGCGACGAAGTTGGCAAGGGAACTAGCAGCTGTAACACCCCGGCAACTTATAGGGACTGTTGACTGCCCCCATCCCAGAATTACTCCAGGCTAAGCACGCTTAACCATGAAGTTCTTATGGGTTAGGCTACCGAAAAGCAAATGCATTTTGGTGATATGAGTAGCCAAATCAATTCCTTTAAGTCATCCTTCAACCGTATAGTCTCATACCTATATAGTCTCATACCTATACAGTCTCTAGATCCCTCTCATTCCGATGTATGTTCGATTCGTCCATGTACCCCTTCCACTGGAAGCCTGCTAGGAGCCGCTCCTTGTCCGTGCCCCCTGCACCATGCCTCTTGCACCGGCGATCACTCTCCGCCCTCGTCAGTATCCGGGTGTCACATGCCCACCAGCTTCCGTCTGGTTCGTCCTTGAACCACACCGTACTGGGAGAACTTGGCTCTGATACCATTTGTAATGCCCCGACAACTTACAGGGACTGTTGACTGTCCCCACACATCAACACGAGGCTTTCCAGTGTGCTTTGCCCTCACTCACACACTTTCCGAGAAAACTTCCCGGAAGCTCACCTATCCCATAACTACTCTAGGCTAAGCATGCTTAACCATGTAGTTCTTATGAGTTAGGCTACCGAAAAGCAAATGCATTTGTTGATATGAGTAGCCAAATCAATTCCTTTAAGCTATCCTAGAGACTGTATAGGTATCGGACTATACAGTTGAAGGATAGCTTAAAGGAATTGATTTGGCTACCCATATCAACAAATGCATTTGCTTTTCGGTAGCCTAACTCATAAGAACTGCATGGTTAAGCGTGCTTAGCCTAGAGTAATTATGGGATGGGTGACCTTTCGGGAAGTTTTCTCGGAAAGTGTGTGAGTGAGGACAAAGCACACTAGAAAGCCTCGTGTTGATGTGTGGGGGAAATCAGCAGTCCCTGTAATGATTGGCCCACCTAATGGAGTGTTAGAAAAGATGAGCTTTGTTTCTCAACACCAAGAGGGGGGATGAATTGGTGTTTTATAAAAATGATCGCTTTTGAAATCTTTTTCACAAATAGTATGAGTCATTAAACCTTTCTTGAACAACAAGCAAAAATGTATGCAATGTAACATTTTACGTATTCGAATAAAGATAGCATGCAATCCATTAATGCTGAGAGATAGGGAGAAGAAAATTCAAACTTTGAGTTTATATTGGTTCGGTATCAACTGCCTACATCTAGTGTCCTTTCAATCAACCCGAGATTGAAAGCCAATTGCACTATAAAGATCTGTGTTTTTACGACAAGGGCTTTACAGTGACCACACTGTAAAAATGTAAATCACCTCTCTAACTCACTAATCTAATATAACCAAATACAAAATACTTGCAGCAAGAACAATCATCTTCTAGAGTCACCCCTTTGAGAACTCTCTCAAAGTACAAGAACTCCTCGTTCTTCTTCCTAGAAACACGCATAGGGCAAAAACAACAACACACAATGTTTAATCTTCTCCTAATGACAGAGCAAGCACCTAAATTGTGCAAAAAGATCAAACTTTTCAAATCAAACAATCTTGTCTCTCAAGAAATCTTCAAGACTAGTACACCACGTCAAGTTCTTGTTTCTTGGAGCATTTGATCACCTCTGTAAAACTTCACAACTCAATCTGAATCAGATATGAAAATTTTAATCTCAATTGTCTTACAGAAATTCAAGTAATGTGTTTATATATAGTGTTAGCCAAATCTGAGACATTTTAATCGATTACTCTATTAATCTAATCTATTAGTTTAAAACCTGTAACAGATTAACAATAATCAAAACAATTAATTGAATGTTCAATTAATGTAATTGATTTGCATTTAATGCTTATTCAACACATTTAAAGATATGACCGTTGAAACAGTTATGACAAACATGAAACAGTTTTCAAATCTTTAACAGACTTTTATTGAATACATAATCCATTTAATCGATTAAGCTTCAACACTTAGCACATTTTTAAAAAAACTTTTCTTTCCCAAATTCATCACAGCCCACTTGAAAAAAATATATGTGCAAACACACGAGTTTTAATCAATTTACCAATGTTAAATTGCTTCAAATTTTTCAATTCCTTCCTAACATTGCAACCAAGGCTTTCTTAAATTTTTTAACTCCTAAGAGCATAACATTGGCACACAAGTATATCTAGAGCATATTAGTAGTCATGACTAAGCTCAAAAGTCTTCTGTCAAGGCAGAAGTTACTCACACTCACACTTTTTAAATTAAAATGCTGCTCAATTGTTTTTATTTTCCCTAAACTAGGGCTAAGGTTATTTTAACCTTCTTACTGGCACGCCAATGTCTTGCCCCTCATTTCAATTACAAACTAATCAACTTTGTCAATCAAACAACTTCATACACGGCTGGCACAAGAACATCAAATATATTCAAGAACAATGTAATTCAGAATGAATTTTTAAATGTACAACTTATCTCAACCTCGATAGCCCTTGACGATGGTAGCCTTTGTAGAGCACGACAGCGACAAAACCCCACAACGACCCCTCCAATGAAGTCCCTCAACCAAGATCGTTCAACATAGAACGAACCCGAGACCACTAGCCCTCAACGCAACAACCAACCCCACATAATTGCAATTCTCCTCACGTAGCCATCAACGAAACAACCCTCCTTGCATAACAACCCGTATGAAACAAGGACAACGAACCTCAGCCCAAGAATCCCCAAACCAAGACGCACTGTGAAGGAACCGTGATCAACGAACCAATGACCTGTCCACCGCAAATGTTCCAATCTTCTAACCGAGAAAGGGAGAGAATATAATGATTGGGGAAGAAAGGGTATGCAACACCAACGAAGAGGGAAGAAAGGGAGACCATTTTCTGAATATGAATTTGGGGAAGGAAAACCTCAGTTTGAAACTTAAGTCACCGAGACCATTACAGATGGCTCACAGGGCTTTCCTAATTTATGTCAACAGCTCAATATCAACAGCTCAAAGGTCGTTCATAATATACTGTCGATAAATTGGACTTTCCTGTAGTGTTTGTTTTTAATATATTTAATCATTCTAAACTCATCAATTTAATTTTATAAATATATTTATACTATGAGGTTTCAACCAATTATATCTTATATTTATTCATTTATATTTAGACCATTCTAAGTCATGGTTCACTCAAAGATAAATCTCATTTTCATTCATTAAAGAAACAAAATTCTCTATATACTGGGTTGTCGACTCGTTAGATGTTTGTATCCTGTTATCACTACAATTCCTTTTCGAATCTACTCTTATTTACAAGAAAAATGATATTTTAACACCAATTTTTGACACCATTTTGACACTGCACACGTGTCAAAATATGATTGGACGATTTCAAATTAAAAAAAGGATCCCGATATTTTAACACTCCAAATTTGACACTATTTTAACAACGCCACGTGTCGGCTTCTGATTGGGCGTTTAATTTTTTTTAAAAATTCAAAAAAAGTGACGTAATTAATTAGGAAAAGGTTTGAAATATTTGTTTATGAGTTTGCCCTTGGCCAGATTCATGTGAAATTAAAGTTCTCTTTCTTCCCTGTTTCATCAGTTGTTGAGGTTCTCCGAGAGGTTTGTTCTCTTCCCTTACGGTCTTCCGAAATCGTTTTGGGCTTCGTTTTTGTCATCTCACTATCCTTGGTCCTTGTGGTTGCCCTGTTGGCCTTCCTTATCGGTGTGGGTGTTGCGGTGATTGCATCTCTTGGTTGTTGGTGTGTTCTTGTTGCGAAATGGCGAGTTCTTCGACCCAGGTAAGCGCGTTAATCTTTGGTTGGTTTGTGGTGTTGAGCATTTGGTATTTGGAGTTTGGGTTTTGTGTGTTTTTTTTATGTAGGGTTTTGAAGTTGTGGTTTTTGGAATGTGTATGCAGTTGACGGTTCGTCACTCGGTTTCCACCAAGTTCATATGTAGTTTGAACAAACGATTGAGAAAGGAGCACCGATCAGTTATTGCGGGCACTCCTTTTCGGTGGTTTCTTGATTTGACTGATAATATTAAAGTTGGTAGGAAAATCTTGAGTGAGTTAGTGCCTAAATGGGTGGATTCAAGTGGTGGTTTTATAATTGCAGAGAAACTTGTGCCTATGAATGAAAAAGAATTTTGTATAGGTTTGGGGTTGAGTTTAGATGGGAAAGATATTGATTAAAGGCCCAGATGGGAAGAAGTAGTTGTGTGAAATACATTGGCAATAGAACAACAAATTTGAAATTGGTTTACAAAAGTTTGATGAAGAAAGTAAAAACCATTCCTTGTTCTCCTTTTTGTAGCTTGTACATATTGGTTGGTATTTGTGAGATATTAATTCCAACACGTAATGGGAGAGTGTTTCCCAAATTATTTGAAATTTTTGATAATTTAAATGATTTGGCTAAATATAGTTGGGGAAGTATAGTGTATCGATTTTTGGTACGTGGTTTGAACAAAGCATCGGATGCTTTGAAGAAACGAAATGTCAAAACGAACGTTTATGTCGATGGTTGTATTTACATGTTGCAAGTAAGTTATTTTTATTCATTTAGAATATTGTAATTCAATTCGGTGTTGTGGCATACATTGTTCATTTGAGTAAAAATTAACATGATAAAATTTTTGTAGGTATGGTTTTGTGAGAATTTGATTCCTCCCAAAGGTGCTATAGAAAAAAATCCAAGAATATTGCATTGGATGAATATAGATTTAGGAGACAACGTAGTGAAAGGAGGTTTGGAAAGTGGTCTGGTATGTGGTATGTTGTGAGAGTGATATTTGTTATTATAAATGTGTTTGTAGTATGATTTGAATTGTTGAATTTCAGGTTAATGATGTTGTTGATAATGATTTTGGTACGTTGAAGGAAGAAAGTGTTCTTAAGGATGAACCAAGACTAAAAATGAAAGATGACAAGGCATCCGCAAAGAAGGTACTTAAGAGAAAACGCAGAGAGAGTTTTATGCAAACTGTACACCAACAACAAATTTTAGTTGCAGAACTTAAAAAGAGGGTTTCTGTGTTGGAGGAAGAGGTGGCATTTGAGAAAGCTAGACGAAGAAGACCAGAGGATGGTGGACAGAGTGTGCCTTGTGAAGAACCGTCAATGTCCCCGAGAGTGTTCTCCCTGGGTGGCATCACTCCTCCAATGAAGACATATGTCAGGATGGGGTCACGAAGGCGTTACAAGAGTAGAGCACTTCAGACTCCTTATGTTGGATTGCTTAGGATAAAGAATGACTGATATTTGTAAATTTTATTTTAGATATTGTAATATGTAGATTATTTAGCATGAACAAATGTTTTGTAATTTGGTTAGTTTTTTGTTGAACGTTTTAAACATGGAAGTTGCCTTTATTAAGATATCTTTATTGTAAATGGGATATGATGTTTCGTTTGAATTGTTAATGAACAAACTTTGATGTATTTGAATGATGAATGAAACAATTATTTATGACATAGGTAAGAAATGTGTTTTTTGACATAGGGAGAAATTGATGCAGCAAAAAAACCTGTTGTAATCGTTTACAACAGACTTGTAAACGATTACGCGAGCTGATTCTGTGTTTTGGACACAAAGTTGACCACAGGGAGCCATGTT
>NC_028351.1:28939510-28944610 GCF_000741045.1 Vigna radiata var. radiata | reverse complement strand
AAACCTGTTGTAATCGTTTACAACAGACTTGTAAACGATTACGCGAGCTGATTCTGTGTTTTGGACACAAAGTTGACCACAGGGAGCCATGTTTTTGTTCACAGCGGACCATGTTTGAAGTTTCTGATGTATAACAGCCTTAGAACTTATTTGGTATTTTTTATTGGTGTGAGAGATGTTCTAATGAGTTGTTTATACTAGTTGGGTATGCAAGGACAAAACCTTGTTCAGTCCAAACAAGACCTATCTTCAAGTCATGAAAAAACTGATGCAGCATAAAAACCTGTTGTAATCGTTTACAACAGACTTGTAAACGATTACGCGAGCTGATTCTATGTTTTGGACACAAAGTTGACCACAGGGAGCCATGTTTTTGTTCACCGATATTGGGTGGTTAATATTACAGATACATCCATTAATGTGCACTTCTATTGTAATATCATGGCGATGGTGCTGAACCTCGAACACAAGAACGTCTCCTTCCTTCAAGCCATATTCACTGCAAAATTCTCTCCATCCTTTTCCAAACTTTGTTGAATTCCTAGTATGTGAAACCAAAACCTTGCACCAGATGCCCTCCTTATGACCAAGAAGCACAACCTCTGTTAAGGCATTGTTCCTGATTGCATTCCCAAAATTTGTGCGTAAGTCCTGAATATCAACATATATGAAATTAATGTATTTTATTGATGAGGAGTATTTATGTTAACTTGAACAATTGCATACGTACCAAATGACTTGCTTGACATTGTGATTTGGTCAATTTGACAGGGAATAAGGAGGACTCAAGATCATAAGTGGACATACGAATGAAATATTCCCTACTAGTGTTGGTGCAAGGACCAAAATAAATTACAATGTTGAAATGGTTGTGACCCAAATATTGGAAGGTGATGTGCGCATCATCAAGTCTGTCATGGTAAACGTCTTACATCGATGTCCATCCGGTTGTAATTCTTGGATGTAATGTGTTCATGTTATACGTAACGTAGTGCATTTGTCCATGATTGTCCAACAACGTCCACGTACTTCCTAAATCATTTTCGTACGCCGCAACAAAATGCCTATCGACATAGCCAAAATCCTGCAGAGGTAGGTGTGAAAATAAGAGTAATTTAATTGGAGTATAAGCAATAGAAGATATTTACCAAATGTTTGAGGTGGATGGTGCTAAATTCCCACAAGATGGTTGACGTTTGCGCATTTGATGATGAAGCCATTCGTTCCAAAATAAAAAAATCACGTGTTGTGTTTGTCTTTGTTAACTACAATGAAACCTCTCACAAATTTATAGCCAGATATGTTCTTCCTTCCCCTTCTAGAGAACCGTTTTGGTCAAACAAGTGTATTAAATTTTGTGCAAAAAATTATATTTAAGTTTGAATGCCTTTATCAAAATGTTGGTGCTTTGAATGGGCTTTAATGTACCATTAATGTAGTCCACAGATTTTCCAAGTAAATTAAAAGTGGTCAAACATAGGAACCAAACGGTCTTGGAACTTAAATAATTGTACCAGTCAATTCTTGGAGTCCATGAAATATTAAAAAATATGATTTACGAGAATGGTAATTAAATTGGAATTCAAACATAGTCAAACATTTTTTCTCAGACCAAAGTTCTTAAATGTAATCGTTTACAGTTTCATCGTAAACAATTACGCAAGTGGAATTTAAATTTTTTTGAGAAAGTCATTCTGCAAGTAACACATATCATAAGGAAGGGGAACATAGTCTGCAAATGAACCTTTTTGATACTACTCCATTAAAATTGTCCTTAAAAGCAACATAACAGAAATTGGTTTCATTCAAACCTTGGTAACCACAATTTTGGTTAATAAAAAAACATCACAATACTAAAATAAACACTTACTAATGGACATGAAAAGACTATTAAAGTTCATGATTTGAACAAAGAAAGATAAAGAACCACATCTCAAGGTTGAGGAGCATTATCAAAGCGCATGCGGAGGTGCTGCAGTTCTTCCTCCATGCTCCCAATGGCCGTGTCGATGTTTCCAAATTGTGTTTGAAAGTTGTCAAATATTGTTGCCATCGTCGTGTCCATTTTATCAAAACGTGTTTGTATTCCATCCAATCTAGTACAGACAAAAGTCTGCAATTGATCTATGTGGTTCAGAACATCATTTAGTGTTGTAGAACAATTGCCTTCATCATTATCTTCATCCTCTATGCCTTCATCTTCAACGTTGGGGGGATTTTCTTTTTGAACCCACTCTCCCTCTCCATTTTGCACATAACCAAATGACCGTATAGTTTCATATCCCATCTTTTTCCTGAACTTAATTTCTGTGACAGGATCATTGTTATAAGGAACTTCAAAGCGTTCCAAGAACATTGTTATCAAATGTGGATAAGGTAGTTTGGCGTTGGCCTTTAATGCCTTTTTCATCTTGTACCTGATAAGATGTCCCTAGTTAATTTCCACCGCATTGAAAAGGGCCCAAATCAGCATAATATCCTCTTCAGTTGCCTGTCCAATGTTGGTGGAGCGAGGAATTAATATCTTTGTAAGCACGTAATGAAGTATCCTATGTTGTACCTTCATTTGCCCTGCAGTTAATCTTGGTTGTATTTCAGCATCATGTCTACGGACAAATTCCCTAGTAGTTAGGGAATCATAGTGTTCTTTCCAGTCATCGAGAAGTCGTCCTTCAAAACGAACACCATAGGAGGGGAGGGAAGTAATCTCATTAAAAATTTTATGGCTAATTTTTATTTTGACCCCTTTGACTTCTGTTCGAATAACAACCGTATCAGAAATGACCATGTTGTTGTAAAACACTCTTACTAATTCTGGGTAGAAAGAAGATCTCAAACAAACAAAATCCTTTAGTCTAGCATCACACAATATCTGATAGAATTGGAAATTTGATTCTTCGAAGTACTCCACGTATAAGAATTTTCTTTCTAATACTTCTCGATTGACAAAATGGTTAGCAAATTTCCGTTGTTGTTCTTCAGTGGAGAATAGGTCATTGACTAGTACTGGTGAGGACGCTGGTGGGGATGGTGTCGGACTGCGTTGTCGGCGACGGCCACCGCCAATGGAAGAAGATGACTTTTGTTTCTTCTTAGCACGGTCACCCATTGTCGTATTGTTAGGGTTTTGATTTGGATATTAATGACGGTAGGGTGGGTATATGTAGGAAGTGATGTGTAAGTTGAACAAATCAGAAATGATGAAGTGGCAAACGTGGGTAGTTAATTTCATGGGGCAATAAATTGTATTTGGTGAACGTGGGGACACGACGTTGAACAGAGTACATTTATGTCCTGCCATGGTGTTGTAATCGTTTACACCCACCTAGTAATCGATTACTATTACTGCTGACAGCAAGGACCTTAAATCACTCCTGATTCAAGCAGTTTAAAACACAAACAAGTATAGTAACACCAGATGAAAGTTGTTAATTCATAATAGTCAATTGTCACATTTTCTAACATAGTAATAAGTATTCCTTAACAAAGAAATGAATTTTTTTTTTTACCTTTAACAACTTCTATACATCAAACAATATTGTCATCAAAGTTGCTCTGCACAGCATTTAACAACGACATAAATCCAGTTTGATTCATGTTGGATTGTTACGATACTTCGTAGCATTCGTAACTTTGGGATCCAAATTGCAAGAGCTCCTCAGTTTGTCCTACATTAGGTAATCTTGTCCCCTAAATGAACACATTTATAATTACCAAAAATGTGACAAAAAACAAATATTAGATGCGCAAAAATACATCTCAAATACTCACACATTCTTCAACGGATGTTCTTGAAGTCTTTTGAGTGGATGCACTTTTCCCTTTTTTGGTCTGTTTCTCAACAGCTGACTTCATCCTGTTGGTGCGTGGTCGGCCCTTCCGTTTCACTGCTATAGGACTACGGACAAGTAAATCAACACTTTCACCAACGGTTTCGGGTATGGAACTGGGAACCACATTATCATAACGCAATTTGCCTCCATCACTGACTATGTTATTTGTCAACATTGAACTGCATCCAAATTTTTTACGAAGCAATCGAAGTTCTTTCTCCAACTCATTACAAACAGGTTCTGACTCACATGCAACCTCAACAATTTCGTAGAATGTTTTGCACAAACTCTGGTATCTTTGCATGGTAGGTTCAAGATTGGAATTAATATTTGCTACTCTAATCAAAGTGTGTCTCCTCCGGATATTCTTGCTCCACCTCCGAAGGACGTATTTTGATGGCACACTACAAACATCTTCCTGCCCAAAAACCAAAAGGGAATGGCGGCAAATGATTCCCCTAAACTCAAACAGTAAGCACGAACAGGTGATATGTTTGGTAATTGGATCAAATTCAACTTTATGAAATTTATCTACACATTTGCCCTCCCACATCCGCTCCTCTTTAACTGTATAAGTGTTTAAGATGTTGTCCTTAACAATTTCTTTGATGAAACAGTTCATCCTTGACCTAAACTCCGTTTGAACTTCTTCAAACTTTGAATGTGTGTACTCTTGTTGAAATTGTCTCTCTATAGGTGACTGAGAGCCACATCCAACCGTGGTGTTAAGGGAGGAGAAATCGCCTTGGATTTCTTTTTGGGCTTTAACTCTTAGGGCATTGTCATATTGAGCGACAAATTGTTGAAAGGTTGTGCTTGAATTTATAAATCCATCAAAAAACGCATTCATCCCCTCACTTTTTTGAGTTGTTGACATGCCTGCCCAAAAATAGTTCCTTACGAAACAAGGGACCCATTTTTGTTTCTCGTCGTACATAGTGCATAACCACTCATTCTGAAACAATCCATGTCTGCTCAGTAGTGCTTTCCAACCACTTTCAAAATCCTCTGGACTACCACAATCATAGACAAGCTTGTTAATAGCACTTTTGATATGATTATATTCTTTATAAGCGCTAAATTTTTCTGGCAACTTCTTCATTATGTGCCATAAACACCATCTATGCCTAGTATCTGGAAAGACTTGTTCAATGACATTCGTCATTGCCCTACATTGATCAGTTATAATCCCTTTTGGGGCTTTATTACTGTTGGCTGCAAAACCAACGGCAAGTGCACCGGTCGCAGCGTAGCAAGTGATAAATAT
>NC_028351.1:28923125-28937670 GCF_000741045.1 Vigna radiata var. radiata | reverse complement strand
CTTTATTTGATGGTCTGACAAGGCAAAGAAGGAAATTGGTGTATCAAGGTAATGTGAAGGAGCAAAGAGAGCAATCACATCATTTTTACAGTTTTATCATTATACTCTCTTTTGTCAGAAAACTAGAACAACCAAACACCCACTTGCAGTCACCTTATTCATATATTTTCTTTTTCTTTTTCTTTTTCTATTTTCTCTTTCTTTTTCTTTTATAGATGACATATATACAAGAATGCATCACATCAACCAACACCAATTCACCATTGTTACTCATGCTCCCTTTTAAATAATAACTTCCCCCACACTTGAATCATACTACTGTCCATGGAAACCTTACTCTCCCATCAAGGTGAGATTGTCAATCATATTCAACAAGACTTAAGGTTTCAAAAGTGAAGGTAAGTTTCTTTAAATGCTGAAAAGTTTACACAAGGGTTCTAATCTTTGAAACACAATTGGCTAATCTGGGTATATGATGCAAAGAGGGAAAGAAAGAGGACCTTGTTTCAATGTAAGCATGCACATGAATAATAACTAGCAATGAAACTCAAGCAAAGTTAATTTTAACCAAAAGAGGTAGCACTCATGGATAAAAACTCTGAGGCACAAAATCTCACCCGGTTAAGTTCTTTGGTTTCCAATGGTTGTCATAGATCATGCCACAATCATTAACAACAGTAAAAACAATAACAACATTCTCGATATACTCACATGAGAAACAACCACAAGCATATGTTTTCACAAAATCACAACACATTCCCAAGGTATTCCAAAACCAATTTATGAGCAAACACAAATGGTTCTCCTCAAATTCATGCAAAACTCACCCAAAGTCACCTAACCAATGCATCATATTTGTTAAACCAGCCAAGTCACACTTATTAACAACAACAAGAAAAGAAAATAGAAAGGGAAAGAAAAAGCAAACTCTCTTTTTGGTGGACCAACTTATTGCTCAAATTCCCCGACTCCTTGCATATTCTTCTTTATATACTTTCATACCTACTAATTGCAAGAACACCAAGAAACTCGAACAAACACGTTAGTCCAATTTTAATAGAAACCAAGTTTTGAGAATTGAAAATTGAAAGACATAAAGATAAAAACAAAAGTAACATACAAAGAAGTGAAATAGAAAAATGAAAAACACAACAAAGAGACAAGGAAACAAAGAAACAAAGCTTGCATAACATGAGCACATCAACCAAACAACAATTCTAATATGCAGAATGATTGAAATGGATTTCCTAAATAACCTCACTCAGATCCCTCTTGTTGCAAGATCACTTAGTACTCTCCTGGGGTGATGAATACTACTTTCCCTGTTCTCTAATGTAAAAACACTCAAATCCCTCTTGTTGCGCCTATCTAAGCTTGACACACCTCACCCAATCCCTTGGCATAAGCATGTATCAAAACTTGCATTAAGAACCAGAACAGTGGGGTCCAAATACACAATCACGTCGTTTGTCACTCGGGTGACTAGTAATATCTGGGTTGATTTAGCTAGTTTGGCTACTGAAACCCCATCCCTGGGCATCCCAACAACTAGATCATGCTCTAAGGCGTACCCCGAAACAAGCTTTAAGCACAAACCAAACATGTGGAATGTATAAACATCTGAAGGCAAACTGCATAAAAGAAACACAAACAAAACAGACATACAATTAGCAAATAATTCCACTTTCCCTGTTTTCTAAAGTTAGAACACTGTATGAAAACCCTCACCCAATCCCTTGGCGTAAGAAGTCCATCAAAACTTGCCTTAAGTTCCAAAATAGTGAATCCAAACACACAACCCCATCCCTGGTGATTTGCACATCTGGTTTGATTTAGTTAGTTCCGCTACTGAAACCTTATCCCTAAGCATTTCAATAACTGCANCAAGCTCTAAGGCGTACCCCGAGACAGGCATTAAGTACAAACTAAATCAATGGGAAGTCTTAGAAACTAAAGCCAACTGCAGATAAAACAACATTCAAAGACACAACAAACAACAAATTCTAAAAGAGCCATGAATGCCCAAATTGCCTTGTGTTGGAACACAAGTCCCCGGCAACGGCGCCAAAAACTTGTTGGCTGCAAAACCAACGACAAGTGCACCGGTCGCAGCATAACAAGTGATAAATATCGTTCTCTCCCAAGGGACTTGTGCAACACATGACAATTCTTCCTTTTATAACTCAATTAGACATCAAAGTGCACAAAAACAACACAAGAAACTCTTTTTGGTATTTTATCAAACAGTTGGTGTGCAAGGAATTTAACATAGTGTATTTACAATTTGTCAAGACTAGAATTCATCCATTTTATTCTCATGCATTCACAAACATCTCAATTCCATCCAATAAGTATTCAATTTCAATTCTAGGTTCGATCATATTTCTCAATACTTCAAGAACCACAATTCATGCCATGGGTGATGAAGCCACAACAAGCATTAAGCATAGAAATCAAATACTAACATGAATTGGAAAAACATATATCATTAACATCACAAAATACATAAGAATTCCATGTTTTACAACTAATCTCAACAAATAGGAAAAGCCCTCCATGGAGGAGAACTTAGGGTTCACAAAATTGAAGAGATAAGGAAGAAATCGAAACCAAATAGAAGATGTAAAGCCTTTCCCAAGGTTCTTGGCAACTGCTCCATGCTCCATTTGCGCCTCCCCTTCGCATCTCCATCTCCAATTTGTGACCCNTCTTCTTCCTCAACCCAAAAGGGGCAAAATCACCATTGAAGAAGCTTGAAGACCCAAGGAGGAGTGGGAGAGCTTCCCAACACCCCAAATACCCTCCAAGGGCCTCTCCCAATCTCTCTAGGTGAAGAATGAAGTGTAGGAGGAGAAGAATGCCCCAAATATCGCGAGACCCATGTTTAAATAACCCATTTTGACACATCAGCGAAAAGTCGCGCCCAGCGCCCCCTTCTGGGGCGCCCGGGCGCCATAAAAACACAAAACAGCGAATCAAAGGGCGCCCAGCACCCCCTAGGGGCGCCCAGGTGCCAAATCTGCAGAAAAACAGCAGCCAAGGGCACCCAGCGCCCTTCTGGGGGCGCCCGGGCGTGAAATCCCCTGAAAAAGGGGCGCTCAGCGCCCCCAAGGCGCCCGAGCGCGACAGCTTTGACAGCATTCTAAAATTCAGGCTCTTGCGCGATTCCGAAGGCGTCTAACATGGGTATTTGCTTCAATTTGATCTTTTCTTATCCCAAAACATGTTCCCTTGAGTTCTTGCTTGTTTTCCTCCACTAGAATTGCTTCCTATTCCTTTATTTCACACACTCAAACATAGAGATTAGAGGTAAAAACAAGCATATACTAAATAAACACAAGAAAACTAGAAAACACACTAAACGTGAGGATAAAACAAGGTAAAAGCTATGAAGGAGTTGATTTGCTCACAAAATATACACACACAAACACGTAAAATCAACTGTTATCAATTACCCATGCATCTCAACCACGATTGGAACAACCAAACAAAAGACCTTGTGTCTTCCGACGATAACAACCCACAACCAAGTAATATCGAGTGCCCATGATGATTAATTCCAACAAACGGCGCAAAAGGCATATCGTACTTATTTGTTAAATAAGTTTTGTCGAAACACACCACATCACCAAATTCTTCACAAGCTGCTCTACTTCTCGCATCTGCCCAAAAAACATAACAAATTTTATTCCCTTCATCCAAATCTATGTCATAAAAGAACTCTTTGTTTAAATCTGTCATTGCCGAAAAGTGTCGTAACAGTGTTTGTCCATCACAGTCCTTACATAAGGATCTTCTGTGTTGACCGATGTAGTTTCTAGCATCTCGCTCCATAAAGTCCATGTTATCATATCCACCTGCATCAGTCATTACACAAAGGTAACTCTTATTAATCCGGATTCCAGCTTCGTCATTCACCTCCAAAGTGCGTTTTGCTTGCATGCTCAATTTCCTATTGCCAGGAATTAACTTTGAAGTATTTGGGCATAGCTTATGGCTATGCTTTAGGTTTACAGTTCTTATAAACCATTTGTCGTCCTTTTTTGAAATCGTTATTCCAGCTGGACATTGTTTGGTTTGGCTGGGAAGCGTTTTCACTTCGGGATTGATTGAGGAAACATATTTACCTTCCCTAGAGCACACTAATCTGAGGTAGATTACATTATTGTACTCATCCTTTTTTTATATTCTTGTGCGGACAGCAAAACCACATTTAATAGCATAGTTTCTGTAAAAGTTTTTTGCGTCATCCATTGAATCAAAGCACATATGCAATGTTGGGTTCACCTCCATACCACTTTGAGTATGGTCATCCAAATTCACATTACAGTGAGACACTTCATTCATATTACTTGTGCTACTATCAATCATACCAAAATCATCAATATTCACATTACACTGAGGCACTTCACTGATATTACTTGTCATGTTATCCATGATAACAACTTGTACAGAACCGGACCATAATTGAAATTTAAGCAATACAAAATAATATATAAACATAATATATAAACGTCAATTAATAAACCACGTTTGAAATCAACATAATTATTTGATGGTAATACAAATATTACAATAAACATTTATTCAATGTAAATAAACAAATTTAACTAAGCATAAATTGACAAGTGAGAAATGTGAATAGGCAGAAAAAATATTAAATAAACATTGCAGTGGCTCCTTCATTGAAATAAAGATGATATTAACACACTCCCACCTACACACTTACAGTATACGGTGTCCTTTAATGTAGGTGATGCTTTGCTCAACAACTAACAACGAAGAAATAAGTGCACCGTTCTTAAATGTTCTTCCCAACAACCCACAGAAGAAGATAGTCAAACGTCTCTTTAATGAAGTTTGGTGGAGGAAAGCACAATGTTCAGGTATGAAGTAGGAAGATGAAGTTATTTGGAGGGAAGACCACAGTGAAGTTCACTATGGTTAGTTGGAAGAGTGTGCATTGATTACGTTTTCTCTCTCCAATGTGACATTAATTGCAAGGAAAACCCACATTAAATGCAAGTTCACTCCAACAAGCAAAAATATTTTCTCTTTACCCTTTTCGTGTCAAAAAGTAAGTGGCTCTTCACCCCATGATGCTTTTGCAATTAATTTGTTGACAGTTGATGGAAATACTTTATTGGAATATTATACTATATTATCTTAATAAATTTATACATTATAATTGAACAAGTACGAATTGACCCCTTTAAATACGACCAAGATGACCATTGTTATGCACTAAAGTTGAATATATTTGTAAGTGAAAAAAAATTGTTTTAATTATTTTTTCCTAATATTGTCTTCACAACGTTGTATTTTTCATGCAGATTGTTTAAGGATAAAGATGGATGCATGGGAAGACCTTGTTTATGATGACGACGTGCTTGAATCTTTTCTGAAAAAATGTGATGGTTCTACCTCGCTTATACCTGGTCCAGCAGGTAATGTTCAAGCTGCTTTACTGAACAGGAGAAATACAGAACAGCCAAAATCCACACAAGAATTTGCTAATGATGTTGCTCAAGCAACATTTGAAAGAGATTTCAACTGTAATGGTTGGAAATGGGCAGAGATGTTTATTCAGCACCACGATATAACTGACTTTCAATTGATGTGTATAATAAAGTGTACACCTATCACAATGAATGATATGTTGTTGACACGACTTTGGCAATTACAGAACTAGTAAGTGATGGAAAAATGGAGAACATGAACTCCCTTAAAGAGGCAAAATCATCTCAGGTCCTTCCATTTGTTGCATGCATAGTGAAAGAATGCAAGCTAAATGGTTTGGGAGATATGCAGCTGACAGTGAAGGTATTGTTTTTAGTGATCACAAATTTTTGTTGTTTACGTGAACTAATGAATGATTAATTGTGAACAGGATACAACAGGGACAATGAAGGCTTCATTGCACAAGAAAGTTCTTCAAGATCCTGAATATAAAGATAATATTGGAATTGGCTTCGTTATGATACTCAATCTTGTAACACATCCTTTCAATAAATTAAGTTATATCACTTTTAATTTGCATTGATTCATACTATTGAGATTAGTAATGTATGTTTCCTTTAGGTACAATGCTTTAGTGGTTATGGAAGAAACTACTATCTTAATATCGTCCATCGAAACGTAGTTAAAGTTTTTGCCCCCGACATTTGTCCTCCTACGCTAGCCCTGGTAAAGGCAAGAGCTAAACCAACTATTCGCGTACCTATGTGGGGAGAAAACTTTAGGCAGGTGAACGACATCTTCAGGAAATTCGTTCCACCAACAACTGAGAAACCATCATCCTCCACAGAAACAAACAACATTTAGACTTTTGTTGAATACTTATTAGTGCTCGTGAACTGATAACTTTTCCTTGGATAACTGTAATACGCTATTATCACAACTTTAACATTTGATGGGATGATTGTATTATTAAAAATGTAGGCTTACATTGTCTTAATGTCTATCTTAATGATTATATGTTAAATCTGAAGTCATGAAGGTCACATAAATGCAATGTTTATCAGTATTTTTGGGCATACATTGTATATCTCTTACTTAACTAAACGAATGACCACAATTCCATACACACACATTTACAGACAATGACCATGGTCCTCTGCGTTCAGAATTCTGGTCCCTGCAGCAGAGGTTTTTTTCGAAAATGAGGTTTTGCCTCACGTAATCGTTTACGCACCACTTGTAAACAATTACAACTGAAAGTTATATGATGCACATGTGTTTGGTCTTCAACCTTCCTTGTGGAATCTCAGACTTGACTCATTTACTCCCTCTTCCGGTCTCCAAACAACACCTCCCATACTTCTAACACAGTTCCATACATACACATTTACAGACAATGACCATGGTCCTCTGCGTTCAGAGTTCTCGTCCCTACAGCAGAGGTTTTTGTCCAAAACGAGGTTTTGCCTCGCGTAATCGTTTATGTACCACTTGTAAACGATTACAATTGAAAGTTATATGATGCACATGTGTTTGGTCTTCAACCTTCCTTGTGGAATCTCAGACTTGCCTCATTTAATCCCTCTTCAGGTCTCCAAACAACACCTCCCATACTTCTAACACAGTTCCATACACACACATTTACAAACAATGACCATGGTCCTCTGCGTTCAGAATTCTGGTCCCTGCAGCAGAGGTTTTTGTCCAAAACGAGGTTTTGCCTCGCGTAGTCGTTTACGCACCACTTGTAAACGATTACAACTGAAAGTTATATGATGCACATGTGTTTGGTCTTCAACCTTCCTTGTGGAATCTCATACTTGACTCATTTACTCCCTCTTCAGGTCTCCAAACAACACCTCCCATACTTCTAACACAGTATACACACATTTACAGACAATGACCATGGTCCTCTACGTTCAGAGTTCTCGTCCTTGCAGTAGAGGTTTTTGTCCAAAACGAGGTTTTGCCTCACGTAATCGTTTACGTACCACTTGTAAACGATTACAATTGAAAGTTATATGATGCACATGTGTTTGGTCTTCAACCTTCCTTGTGGAATCTCAGACTTGCCTCATTTACTCCTTCTTCAGGTCTCCAAACAACACCTCCCATACTTCTAACACAGTTCCATACACACACATTTACAGACAATGACCATGGTCCTCTGCGTTCAGAATTTTGGTCCCTGCAGCAGAGGCTTTTGTCCAAAACGTGGTTTTGCCATGCGTAATCGTTTACGCACCACTTGTAAACGATTACAATTGAAACTTATATGATGCACATGTGTTTGGTCTTCAACCTTCCTTGTGGAATCTCAAACTTGCCTCATTTACTCTTTCTTCAGGTCTCCAAACAACACCTCCCATAATTCTAACACAGTTCCATACACACACATTTACAGACAATGACCATGGTCCTTTGCGTTCAGAATTTTGGTCCCTACAGCAGAGGTTTTTGTCCAAAATGAGGTTTTGCCTCGCGTAATCGTTTACGCACCACTTGTAAACGATTACAACTGAAAGTTATATGATGCACATCTATGTGGACTCACCAAACCTTAAAAACTTTGCTTTTAATTAAAGGAATTATTAATATCGCGGTTGAGATTGCCTTTAATTCACACACAACGTAAATAAATCGATATTTCAAATCATCTGATCATCAACAATGTGATGCTATATACACACACACACACACACATATATATACATATATATATGTGTGTGTGTGTGTGTGTGTATAAATGCCGGTGGAGATGAACAAATCATCAACAATAAGATGTTATATATAAATTCATCTGTACAAGGAAACAATGTAATTTGAAATACAAAACAAAAATATTTACAATCTACCAAACAGGTAAATAATCCTAACAATCCTCCAAAAACCCATAGACATGAAGCGCTTCCATTCTTGCAAGGTTTTCGTTGTCCAAAATCCACTCCTTTACGTAGTTCTTTCTAATTTCTCTCAAGTCCTCCTGAAACAAAATGTTTTTTACTTCAGATATAAATAACACCATCATGTGAAATCTGTAGCAATGAAATTTAGGCTTACATTTGTATATTGCGGCAAGCTCTTGCCGTTGTACCTGTCCTCTCTATCCCAAATTTCCATTGCCTTTAACATTATCACTCCACAATCGAATCTAAAATCAGATAAACAAATATATAACTTATGACAACCTACAATAATGAAAGCACCAAATTATTTACATTCAATGATTAAAACAACTTACAAGTTTGGTTGGCATGGGATGTTTGGTACCACAATAGGCAAAGGACCAATACTACCTTCAGGAATATTGTACAACATGCATAAAAATTTGGCCATGTTTTTTCCCTAATAAAGAAGTACATTAACCATTTTAAAAAACATCATTAATTGACATCAACAACATTCAACGAAAACATCAACAGTGATTTCATACCACAAACAAATCAATCCTCTTCCGATCTCTCACAGCCTTGTTTAATGAGTCAATGACAGATATTTGCAATGTTTTCATGTTCAAAGAATAGCACCACCAGTAGATCATGGCAAAATGGCATAAACACCTACAAACAACATAACTGAAGTGTGAATACATGAACATGGTACAATTTCCTTACTAATTAACAACACATTAAACTAACTCACAAACTCAGCGGTGGGAATGTCAGCAAGACCAGAATGGTCACTCCTCATATAGCTAGCGAAATTATGAAGTCTATAAACATGTTGACTTTTTTCCATTCGCTTATAATCATTGATAATATGGTCCTGTTAACAATTACAAATGCATTAATGACTTTGACATTATTTGTACCAAGATATATATCAATTGAAATAAGTTATGATTTATTGCGTACAAAGAACTGAAATGCACCCTCTTCACAACACCGGTCAACCGTTTTTGATAGTGCATAAACATTGTTGACGCAAATAACACCACCTACACAATTCAAATTCTCTAAATAAATAACATAAATAANAACACTACAANCTNNNTCAAGANACGTCNTACTAANCATGTTATCAACATATGTACGTGGCNCTAAAGTCTGNATAGANNTTGTGTTCAAAGACTGGCCAATGATGTCACANACTACCNTGAATAAATACAAATATTATTCAATNNCAAAANAANACCTTTCACAGAACACAATTNAAATTCAAAACATTTACCTATTTAGTCTGTCTTTAACGCTTACTGCAATGTATAGTTTCTCAACATCCACATCGGTGGCTGGATCACCAACAAACTTCCGCAACGGTACATGCTCTTCATCTACATCATTGTCACCATCATCAACATGAATATAATAAGGAAGAGGGTCGGATGCTACAATTTTGTCAGTTGGTTCAACTTTGTGATGTTTGAGTGGTGGTTCTTCATCCCCTGAAGGGTGTTCATCACCTCCATCACCACATCCTTCATCCTGTAAAGGGTGTTCTTCAACTCCACCACAACAAGCTTCATCCACTTGTTGGTGTTCATCGTCTCCACCACCACAACGTTCATCCCCTTTATGTTGTTCATCAACTCCACCACCAAATCCTTCATCACCTACACCATAACCTTCTTCATCGTGATAAACATCAGCTTCTTCGTTATAGATTAGACATTCATGCAGGTCCATCAACTCCTTTGTAAGGCTTGCAATTCTGCCATTCAATATCATTATTTCAGAATTGCTTTTCCTGATTATCTCCTCTGCACAGGCTTCCCAATGACCGTCATCAGAGTTGTCTTTGTTTGTGTCCGGAATGGTGGATGGTTCAAGCCTTTGTCTCTTGACAAATTCCTCCGTCATCCATGTGAAAAGCAGCCCGCACTTCCGCCTTTTCACAATTGCTCACACTTAAATACCAATCCATTTTTAACTATAAAAAACAAATAAAACTAAATTACTCAAATATATCCATTAGTAATTAAAAAAACACAATTCATAAAACTTTCAAAGGCTTACTTTTCCGTTCTTAAAGATATTTGAAATTGTTTCTTTCGTTCTCGTGTAAGGGAACCATCGCCATATGCGCGGCCAGAGCCTTTGAGATCGATGACCGTGCAAGGACAATCTTTCTACGGCCCAAGCCTTGAAATATCAAAACAAAGACTTAGCCGATATTTATAACAAATTCAATCATAATTGTTCAATAAAATATGTTACCTGCAACATAGCTACGTTGCCACTAAGCCCCAGTGACTTCGAGATTTCTCCACGCATTATTTTCTTCTTACACTTGTTTAAATTTTGTACAATGTTATTATGTACACAGGATGCCCAATCATACAAACCCAAACTATCCAAATCATCTAAAAGTGAGCAGGGCATGTTACAAACATGTTTAGACTTCCTAGGAAAATAAAATGTAAGTAGACAAACTAAAATGTATAACCTACACACCACATCCACCTCTATGTCCTCGTCCACTACAATCATATGAAACATCTGAATCAAGTCCTTCTTTGTCGTGGTTCTGGGATTAAACATGTCACCAACAAATTCAACTAAACATTCATCAAAGGTAACGTCTAGACCACCTATGTCTAACCCTGTGGCCATGAAAATGTCCACAACATTAAAAGGAACCAATTGTTGACACACCCTGAAACTAACATCATTCCCAACCCAACGTTGAACCATCTCCTTCAATAATTTTAAATTCACTTCAATAGGGTTTAAAAGGTTCATGCACCATTTAAAAGGGGTCATATTAAGACGCTCTATATGACGGCATTGTAGTTTGGTATTCATTTCAAGAATGCTGGCCGAATCCATGAAAATACGAAGGCGCCACTACAAAACATTAAAATGACATACATTAAATACTAACCTTCAAACGTTATACATCATCCATACCAATAAAACATCAAATTTTATCTTACACTTGCTTTTCTTGAAGCCATTGGACCTATAGTTATATCAATACCCAAAAAAGAACTTAGGTTTCGCTTAAAAAAAAAACCTCTCTATTACAGATTACATTAAAAAAAAATCATTCTTGCACTTACCCGAAATCCAGAAAAACACCACCAACGAAATACGCAATGGTCCGTCAATGACAACGAGACACCAACCGAAAGGCGAGATTCACACAACCACCCACGCAATGGTCCGACCCACACGGTGACAGTGACGATGACAGAAGGAGAAAACCCAAAACCAAAAAGGACAGAAACGAGAGAAGGAGAAAACCCAAGACCGAAATAGATGATGCGAGAACGAAAGAGCGAGTGAACGAAAGAGATGATGAGTGAACCAAAGAGAAACCGTGAAAATGAAGAGCGCGAAATGAAAATTGTGTCCATTTTCAAAGCCTGTTGTTCCAATTATGCCCCTAGCTGAATATCAGAAAAAGATTTATTTTTTCAAAAACTAGGACCAATCAACAAATGTCGTGTGGCGTTGTCAAAAGAGTGTTAGAAATGAGTGTCAACATATCATTTTCGTTAAAAAAAAAAAAACTGAGACAAAAACATATTTAGAAGAGAAAAACCATTTTTTTTTTTAATTTGAAATCGTCAAATCACATTTTGACACGTATACAGTATCAAAATGGTGTCAAAAAGTTAATGTTAAAATATCATTTTCCTATTTATAAACATTCTGACTAAGGCAATCATAGATACAAAGCATTTAAGTTCTTAATTTCACAACATGTACTTTTGTTACTATTGGAATTTGATTTGATGGACTGATGTTTTTTTTTATCATTTGGGCTATAATTTATTACGTTTTATATTAAAATATATTTCATATAAATGTGAGGTCAACAATTTAATAATCTATGTAAGTCTGAAAAAACACCATCAGGGTTCATTTTGTAGAGTTGTTTTTTTTTTTTTTTATTATTATTATTATTATTATTATTATTATTATTATTATTATTATTATTATTATGAACTATTCTTTTATGATAATATCTAATTCTTTTTTTCTGTCGTTAAAAATCTCTTCTCTATAAGAGAACAAATTTTTCTCTGTGATAATTATCTACAAACTTATAATGCTCTATAAACCATTGAGCTCCGATATCTATCATTACAGAGAGGAATATGGAATGTGCCTAAAGTCCAATAAAATAAATTTGTTAGTAATAAAAAGGTAAAAGTATGATAATAATAATAAGATAAAAGTTGGAAGGGGTTTGTATCTTGCTCATATTCCAAAAATAAAAAGCATATTGAAAATTTTTGTAGGTTCAAAACAAAAAAGAAAGACTACTAAGATTGTCCAACAGTACCACCATACACAGAAACAACTCTTGGCAACCTACTACTTAACTAGAAAGAAGTTTAATAATATATATTTTGATTCTAAACAATAAAAGTTAATAATTTAGACTCTTAACCTAACGATATTAATTTTTTTAGATTTATTAAATAGCTTTTTAGACTAATATTTAAGTTAAAACATATCAAATGATATAAATAACTTAAATATCAATATAAAATTAAAAAAATAAAAATTAACACAATTAAATTAAAAATATTATATATATTTATTTATTTTTAAAATTTGAAAATTAAAATATTTCAAAGTTTAAGATACCAATGAGTTCAAATTTTTAATTCAAGATCCTAAAACATATTTAATCGAAAAATATTTAAACATTTTGTTAGTTACTGAAGTGACTAACGACTTCTGATACTTTTTAAACAAATGAAAGCTTGAATTTAATGATGATGGAAGTGAACTTTAGAGTCTTTCACCCAGCTACCAAAAGCCTAGTCCACGGAGAAAATTGAGTTTGTTGAGCTACTAAAGTATTCACTAAACAATAGATGAGTTTCTACATTGATTGCAAAGCTACCCGTCATTAAAATATATGTGAAGAGGTAAGTCAAAAAATGAATGTACAACCTTTATACAACACTAGTAAAAAAAAATTATACAGCGTACATTATGCCACGGTTCACCAGAAACCGCAACATAATGCTGCGCGGTGGCACTTTTGTAAATAAATTGAATTTATATGCCGCGGTTCTCCACATAACCGCAGCATATACTCCTGTCAACCAACCCCTTTGACTCCACGTCAGAGAACAAAATTTAATGACAGGGGAATAGGTCGCGGTTCTCTGACCAACCGCAGCCTATTCCCCTGTAAATTTAATGCAGGGGCTGACTGATGGGGAATGTCAGCAGGTGGCAAGGGGAATAGGCCGCGGTTGGTCAGAGAACCGCGGCCTATTCCTCCTGCCACCTGCTGACATTCCCCATCAGTCAGCCCCTGCATTAAATTGACAGGGGAATAGGCAGCGCCGCAGTTGCGCGCTGAACCGCGGCATATAAGTAAAAAAAATTTCAAAAATGTCATTTTATATTATTTTTTTAAAATGAATAGGCCGCGGTTTAGTGTAGAACCGCGGCCTATTCCCCTTTTATGCCGCGGTTCTACACTTAACCGCGGCAGATGCTCTTCTAATGCTTAAAAAAAACTTTGAACAGTTTTCCTCCTTACGCGATCAGTTTCAGAAAACGAAAGCATCCTCTCTGCGCCATCTCCGTCGTGCCGCCTCTCTGTTGCGAGCTTTCCTCCATTGACGCCAGCCATCCTCTCACGCGAGCTTTCCTCCATTACGCCAGCTATACTCTCTGACGCTAGCCATCTTCTCGCGCACCNGTGCTTCTCCGCCGCACCTCCTCGCGACTCTTCTTCTCCGCCGCGCCAACCAGGTTTGAGATCAATATTTTTTTTATGCGATTGATTTTTCCGTTTTGCTTAACCTGATTGATTGGTGGATGAAATGTTCTTGCAATTGATTTATGGTTTTATGCGATTCCTTTTGATTTATGCGATTACATTTCAATAGTAATTCATGGGTGTGATGTTGTGCATGTTGAGTTTGGTTGTGTTGCCCCCAAAAGTTCCCTACAACGCCCAAAAATAATATAAGATGAATGGAAAAAGTTTATGGATTTTTACAAAATATATTAATTGTGACTAAATTTCTTTTGAGATAAAAAGTTTTGATGGTAAAAAATATCATTTATTCNATATTTTTAGTTTAGAATAATACTTTATTATAGGAATTAAAAAGTAATAATAATAACATGTTTATATTTAAAATTTTACAAATAATGAATCTTTT
>NC_028351.1:28881112-28916097 GCF_000741045.1 Vigna radiata var. radiata | reverse complement strand
AACTTATATACCGCGGTTGTAACCGCGGCCTAAAGTCTTTGACTTACTACCGCGGCTGAATATGCCGCGGTTCGTAAACCGCGACCTATAGTGAAAAATAACCGCAGTAAAAGCCCCTCGCTGCACTAGTGCAAATATCACATCAAATATGGATTAATAAGGTTTGGAACACCTCACACCAATACACATATAGTACATCATTTTAGATATATTAAATGACTTTTTCTTTTTCTCTTTATTGGCTACTATCGAATATTTGATGTGTTGATTCTTCAATATGTTTCCTCTCTTATGAGTTCGTTGTTTTGCTTTTTCAAGAGTGCGTGCATTCATCTTATGGTAATGTTCATATTTATTGTATAACCGTTAATTATCACACTTTTCACAATTTGAATTCTAGTTTTGCAATTTGGTTCTAGTTAAATTAATATTTCAAGGGTTAGTTTGCAATAAGCTCTCCAGGTAATTTGGTGGAAACAATTTAGTAAATTAAGCTTGGAAGATATTTAATGAAGTAGAAGAAAAGAATATTACTAAACTTATCCTTAGATTTTAAAATCATAATATCATGAACAATAATTAAGAATATTTTTGTTCTTATTCGAGTAATATCCTCACAGGAAAAGTATTAATTTAGAATCATGTTGGTTATTCTTCGATATCGTTTTATGATATATAAATATTTGAATTATTTTGGCATATTTATGATGATACATAATTAGTTTGTATTAATTATTTTAGTTTGTGTTTATTATTTCAAATATGCTTATGTTAGATTGGTTAGTTCAATGAATGTAAGTTTTTGAACTGATAAAACATGTAAGATTGATATAAAGTCCTAACTTTATTGCATACTTAGTATAATCGAATAATTTTGTTATCATGATGTTTAAAGCGGATTAGGACTTTAAATTTAAATTAATTTTATAAAATTAATTTATAAAATAAGGTTTACATTCATATATATATATATATATATATATATATATATATATATATATATATATTTTAAATTAGTATTATTTTAGTAGATATGATATTTTTAACAATTATTTTAATGGTTTTTAACAATTATTTTTGATGGTGGTTGGTTTTGTTTTGAAGTTGTATATCATGTTATAACTAGATTACCGGAATTTTGACTGAAGTTCTTTTCTCAGTGCTAACCATATATTTAAAAATATTCATTTGTTGTTGCTCTATGTCATCAAGTAAATGAGAGACTGAAAAAGTATTGTGTGACTATTAATCTTTGTTTTATATCTTCCATTATTGCTGACACTACCAAATATGGGTATTCAATCTGACTGTGACAGACTACTATATTCAAAATATTCACATTTGGCATGAGAAAGAAATAGAAGTTAAGCATACATTATACATTAAAAGACAATGAAACAAATAAATTTGTTGAAACACTGATTTTGCATTACATTGTGAACCTCAATGCCTACTCCAGCAATCCATGCAGCATTCATCCAAGATACAAGTTATCAAGAGGGTATTTGTCTGACCACAAATTTTTACTCACGTCCAATAAAGCTAATTCAGAACAATTTTTCAATGTGAGTGGCAGTTCTCAACACTTAAACAAGTTTTAAGTAACCTAAGGACAGTCCTAATAGTATTGTTTCCCTCTTATTACCACCAACTCAGGATCCCTTTACCGAAACCCCTTATTATCACACTAAAGATAACTATAAAATGAACTCAGTTTCTTTAGCTGAACTTGACATCATAATTAACTATCTAAGGATATAAACAAGTTATAAACGACAACACTTATCAAACTGCAAGTTCCCCATTAAACTAATTATTCCAAGAATTTGTATACCAAAACTCCTAATTTGGATCACAAAGTACTACATAAACCTTCCCTTTTACTAATATCATTATCATTACAGATTTGCATTAAATCTATTTCAATTTCAACATACATGAACTTATCAACATTCACACAATCATACAACCTCAAGATCACGTAATGATCAATCACAAGCAAAATTGTTATTTTCTCAATTAAGCACATCTAAGCTATCATATAACCATATAAACACATCAATAACATATTCAAATTCCTATTACATATATGAACGACAAATTAGTTTCCCTTACATTAAGAGAATGATATCCTAGTTCTAAGAATGCCTCACCGATTACTTGGAGTACAAGAAATTCTAAAGACACTTACGATACACTGAATTGAAAACGGAACGAATCCTTAGGACTTTATATTACCAAAGAACTAAGAGAAGAAGCAATAAAACACATGCGACAAAAAAAATAGCTCCATTTGATTTCAAATTAGGAATAGAAGAGAAAAATGAGCTGAAACTTACTTGTTCTATGACACAAACTGATCAAGGTAGATATGTAGACCTTGTTGTCGTGATCATTTAGGCACTTCCTGGTCGTCAAAGAGATACGCACGAGTTAGAAAAGTTAAAGAGAAAGATCGTAAAGAACTCAAGAGGAAAGATTTTGGAAAGAAGACGAGTGTTCTAGATAATGGACAAGTCTAAAGAAATTCTCTTTATTATATTGAATTATATTTTATCAAACTCTAACATTTTATTTTCTATAGTTTTACATGTACCAAATCAAAGTTTATGTGAACAAAAATATTTATTAAATTTGTAAACATTACAAAATTAAAGTTATAATAAAATTTAAAAATATGCTTAAAAATTTACAAAAAATATATTTAAATTTAAAAATATTTTAAATATTTTTTTACTCCCATTTTTAAAATTCTATTAAAATCCTTTCTATATATACTAATAAAAATTATAATACATAAAATGAATGAAATTAAAAAAAATTAAACTAATAAAAATAAAAATTTAGCATAATTCTTTTTAATATATGATAAATAATAATAAACATGATTAAGGACAATGATATTAAATTATTATATTATAGTAATTAAATTCTTTTATAAATTATAGTCATAAAATTACCTATGATAATGAACTAGAAAAATAAAAAACTTATATATGTGTGTGCGCGCGCGACGACACCACCGGTACTAGCTGTTGGTCAGAGAGGCGGTTGTGGATGTGGCGGCCCCTTGCCCGTCGCGGAGGAGGAGTGTTCTCAGATCAGGAAAAGCACGACAGGGGACAAGAAAAGCAAGAAAACCTAATTTTAGAGAGGAAGAGAGCATGAAAGGATCAAGAGTGTGAGTGAGAGGGAACGTGAAAGTGATGAGAAGGGCCGAGAGTGTGATAGTGAGAGGTAACATGAAAGAGATAAAATTAGAATTATAATTTTAACATATTATAATGTATATCTATATATATAATAATTTTGAACTTATTTACAAGTTTGCCACTGCGTTTTTCTATTATGACTGATATAGAAAACTACGTGATAATATGTCTTAAATTTATTTACAAGTTTGCCACCGCGTTTTATATTATGATTGATATACATAACTACATCATAATATGTCTTACTTTTATTACAATTCTGCCACCGATCAACCTATTATGATGTATATTTTTTATACGTCATAATAGGTCCGTCATAGAAAGGTATTTTTCCACTAGTGATTAAATAGTTGTTTTCATTTTGACTCAGTTGATATTTTGATTTTAGTTTTATTTTTTGTACTTGATCCAAGGTTCTATTTGTACCTATTTAAAGACAATCAAGGTTCAATGAAAATCACCACAATGAATTAAATAGTCCTATCATAGTAGTCTGCCACACTTTTTTTAACAAAGTGGTGTCGTAGTTTTATGCTCTAAGTACCGAGAAAAAAAAAGAGAGGAGAGTCAGACACTGTGAGATAAACAATGAGTGTTTAAGTGTTTTGTGAGAGCGGTGACAAAGGTTGTCAACAGAATGTGTGTGCCACAATTGACAGAAAATACCAATTAGGACAGTTGAGTTTTTGTAAATGAATCTTCTTCTTGGATATCAAGATATATAACACATACACTACAAAAATAACACAGGGGTTTCTTTCCCTAGGTTTAGATAACCTCTCGTAATTATGGACGGTTTCAATACAAAACCGCAACTAAGTTTTCATTTAATTTTTTTATCATAATTTTCTGACGATTTTAAAGATGAACCGCATTTAAGTAAACTTTTTAAATATATTTACACGGGTTTCTTTAAGTCGACAGAAATATTTAAAATATTTAGCAGAAAGTGTTCTCCTCCAGTACCAGAGCTTCGGGTTTCTTGTCGTTCCCATCTTCACCTTCGTCTTGACTTCTCTATCTTCCAAATCCCTAATTTCGAAAACCAAAATATCAGGAGCTCACCGACCTTGAGGTTTTTGAGGAGCTCTCCGATAGCGATTTTGAGGAGCTTGTCGTTTTCTGTATGTTGGACTGGTAGAAAAATCGCACATCTCCTACCGCAGCGAGTTCTCGGAGCGGTGGAGTAGAAGCAGGTGGCGCGGGGGAGGCTGAGCGGTCCAAGTTCGTGGTGATGAAGGCCAAGCAGGAGCGGCGGGCCGCGATTATTCGTGCTGAGGGAGAGAGCGATGTGGCGAAGCTAATCTCCGACGCTACTGCCTCGGCTGGAATGGAGCTGATTGAACTCAGGAGGATTGAAGCGTCCAGGGAAATAGCCTCCACGCTTGCAAAGTCGCCGAATGTTTCTTAGTTACCTGGCAGACAGAACCTGACGATGGCTCTTAATGCTTCCCGTTTATCTTGATAATGGTAATTACATGTCTATGTCTGCATATGTCTCTGATAGTATGCAGATTCAATCTTTTGATAAAGAAAGTAACAAGAGTCTTTTTTTTCCGATTAATTTCGAGCCTTTTGAGTGAAGAACACGAATGTTGGATTTATCATACACGTCTTAGGTGCCAATTGCCCCAAGTTCTCTTCTGATATTAAGGGGTACTAAGGTACCTCTGTCTGCGGTCAATTGGTGGCCTTGTTAGTTATTCATGTGGCTGTATGGATTGAACTCCTCTCCTGTACCTAAGTCCTAATAATGGGTGCTTTATTTGGTTTGGACTACGAAAAGGGTTATTATAGGCTCAATTGAGGTGTAAAATAGATAATTGTATATGAGTGAAGCCATCAAAAAGAGATAAGAATTACCATTGGGTTAGTTTGATAGAGTGAAAGCTGCGAGATGTCAACTTTCATGTGCAATGCTATGATAGAGATGTCAACATTCAGGGGTTGATGATCCCTGAAGTTTTACTTGAATTCAATTAGTTCCTATCATCGACCTTTTAGGATGCTAAACCATAGTTGATTTCATCCAGAAATGGGAAGGAAAGAAAAGGATTTACCATGAAGTGCAACTGAGTATTTATGCCGAATAAATGAGCTGGAAGTAGGTGGTAGTCCAGTTAAATTTTTGTAGGATGGGTTACAAGATAATGACTTGCTAGTAGCTTGAGATTATGCAACCAATAATGTAATCTTTAAGGTTTCTATTTTTCTTCTCTTTTGTACTTGCAGCCGGTCACAGTGCATTGTTAACATTTGTGATGCTCCCCCAAAATGTAAAGGGGTGGTCAATCCTAAGTCAAACAGTACTGTTCTGACTATCATTTTCCTTGATGAGGCTGAAAGAGAAAAAAGAACAGGGAATCAGGTTCTTTTCCTTTCTTCCTTACTGTTATGAGTAAATAGGCTTTATTTGGGGGTATTGTGCTATTTTCATTTCTGGAATGTAATATGAATGATCTCTTACATGTCATATCATTACCCTCTTTGTTGTCTCTTGTATACCAGATTTATTATCCTTTGTAGCCGTTAGCTTAGAGAAATTACCGAGCCTTCATATTCTACGAACCATGATTTTTGTGCTCCAATAAGAAATTGCTCTTGATTTCTATCAATTTTACTTTGGANCTTTCATAATTTTTTAAAAGTATAAGCCTTTACTAATTACTAGAGTGAAATTCTTCAGTGTCTGGATAAAATTTAACAATTTAATATCTAATAGAAAGCCAAAGCCTCTTAATTATAATTTATTTGTGTGCAATTTTAAATAAGAAGTGTGTCATCATTTCTTGAATCCAATTTGCACGGTTTACTACGATTTTTTTTGTGGGGCTAGTTGATCCTTACAGTGAATCTATATATGGCCTGGAATAATATGGGTTGGTTGCTATTGTATATATATTTTACTCCATCCCAACCTTTTTCTGTGATGTTTTAGGGGCAAGATTGCATGAAAGCAATTTTATCAACAACACATTAATGGTGTTTGGGTTATGCTTAAGAGTATGTAGCATATACTTAAAGCCATGGATCCAATTTATTGGGCTTTTAGTAGGATATAAATTATATTTATTATTATACTGCTATCAACAAATTTAGAATATTTTGAATATATTTTTTCTCTTCTACGTTTACATTCTTCTTACTTATGAATTATTTTTGCTGTTTTAAGTCATTATTGGAGCACCAAAAAAATCTCAAGAAACCATTGCAGAAGCACTTCCAGAGCTCCATGGTAATTTTTTTTAATAATGTAATTTTTTTAGTTTTTTATGTACTTTGTTTGTCATTTGCAAATTTTTATGAACAAAAATATGCTAAAAGCTTATTCATTTTATCTGCTTAGTTTTAGATAATGAAATGGGGATGAGTTACTAAACAAATTTGACTTTGTCTAACGCTACTGCAGTTAACCAGGTACCTGCGAGATTATTTGGAGGGCAAGAAGCGCATGTCCTTGGTATGTATATACTGCTTTCAAACTTCATTCTTCAAGCTTATCAAAGTTATACTTACTCATATGGTTTTTTCCTTTCATGAGAATCCTATGCATTTCTGGTATAATTATTTTTTTTTTCAAAATCATCAATTTTACTAGTTTCTTTTGTTAACTTTTGCATCTTTTGTCCATAGATTTTAACCGAAAACCTAGAGAAGAAGATTATCTTGATACTTCTTATCTATTGAGACAAGCTTCTCCTTACATGCAAATCAAGTGAAACTCTTCATTTTCATTGCATGATCTTACTTGGATTTCATGTTTGCCTTTGATTGATTTCTAAGTATCTATATTTGTTTTTGTTAGGTACAATGAAGTTGAACCATCAAATATAGTTCCAAAAGAACGGCATTACCAAGGTTCGTCAATAATGGATGATTCAAAACTGTCACCTTTATCAGAAAATTTGAAGAGAATGTGTTGGTCATTACTTGTATATAGTAGAAGGAAAACCGGTACACAGACCGGTTCACAGCCTAACTGCCAAGGCAGTTAGATTGGGTAGTTAGGAGGTTTGTATATAAGAGTTGTGAGTTTAGTTTGAGGGCTTAGCGAAGTAAATACCATTGTTTGACAGGAACGTGTTGTCCTGATCAGGGTGAGGTTAGGCTCTCTACATTGTATCTTGATTGATCTGTGAATAAAGAAGCTATTTAGCATTCTTGTGTTGTGTTTGGGTAAAGAGGAGTGAGTTTCTATTAGGTTCTTGATTAAAAGAACCTATCAGAATGAGACTTGTTAGTGAACATACCAAGCAGGTTTTCTTCTTCATCCTAGCTTGAATCCTTGTTTAAAATAGAAAAGCTTGTTGAGATTGTCATAAAAATTACTTTTGAATATGTTGTTCATACATATAAGAAATAGTATATGAATAGGTAGCGTAAACATTCTTTATAGTGGATGACATTGACATTGGCCTCTTAGCATAAGCAATTTTTCTATTTGAATAGATAGTGAGGTTTTATAACTCGGGTATTACAAGACAATTTACATCTATAAATTGTCAGAAATCTGCATGAAAAGTATTCAGGATTTTGTTAATGTGAATATTTAAATTAAGAACGTCAATGTAGTGAAGACATAAAAGAAAGGGAATCGGATGTTAATTCAAGAAAATGAGCATTGGGACGTGGGATATGGGAACATATGGTGGAGGGTCATTGTTTAACATTTAGATATATTTTGTGGTTTAACTAACATGAATAAATTAACATTGTGCGTAGAGAGGCTTAAATAAACTACACAAAGGTCAAAGAACTCCATCTTTGTGTTAAGTACATTGTGTTTGTGTAAAAGTAAATAGGTCTTAGCATGGTGTGGTCATGACTAATTATGATAAACTTTGCTCTTGACTGTTGATATACCCTGTATACTTTGTGTGTCCTTCACTTTCACCAATTTTGAATTTTGTTAATGATCATCGTCTTCTCACTTGTATGAACACGTGCTTGTATGAACACGTGATTGTAGATTATGGACTGAATAAATTTTTTGTTTTTATTGGACTTTTACTTACTAATTCAATATAAGTTTTTTTTCTTTCCCTCAGAATGATAAAAACAGTGCTGAAGAAAAGGGAGAACATTACAGAAGGTAGTACATGACTTAATGTTCTGAAACGCTTTTCTTCTTACAGTGATGAGAGGTAACTTTTGCTTTTAAAATTTCACTAGCAACATCATAATTAACATGGTGAAGAGGTGCCCTTGTCGGTGTTTTCTTAATTATGCTAGAAAAAGCTGAGAAAATAGTATATGGGTCGCTTCTCGTCTGATCCTTGATGTGGCAATGAAATAGGAATAATAATTGAGATCTTGTAATTCTTTAGATTATTGTCAGATTAGACTGAAGCCAGACAAATTATGCAGTGGTCCAAAGGTGATAATGCTTCAATCTGGTCTTACAAGGCTAATTGAGTTTCTTTAAAATCTGAATTTCTTCTCCTGTTGCGTTAAATTCTCTCTCTTGCATTAAATTCACAAATTCATCTCTCAGCATTTTTCTATAAAACAATTGATCATCTTATTTACCCTTGGCCATTTCATTGTTCAGTAAAATGGTTTCAAATTCTATGTTTTCTTATGTTTTGGTTTATTCGTGTTTGAAGCTAATAGATTTCATTCAATACAAGTACTTTCACATGCATGTTTATATCTCTGTTTTTCATTGTATGAGATGTCTCATGGAAATAAGGCTTCAAAGGTTCGAACAGAAAGTCTTTCATGATCCCATTTTATTATAATCAAAAGCGAAAAAAAAAAATCTGTGCACATTTCCGGCGGTTTTGGTAAATCCCCTGTTATTTCCGTCGGTTTTGGCCAAACCCTGGTTATTTCCGGCGGTTTTGGACAAACCCCGGTTATTTTCGGCGGTTTTGGCAAAACCCCCGTTAATACCGGCGGTTTTGAAAAAATCCCACTAACAGCGAGCAGCTTTTCCCAGTGGTTTTCCACAGCTTTTCCAGGGGTTTTCCTAACCCCGGGTAACATATTTTCTGGGGGTTAAAACCCCCGGAAACGAGAAAAATAACTCCCCGTAAAATTGTATATTTTTGTAGTGATATTGGAGGACAAGTACAATGAACTGGCAGAGGATGAACATCAGACAGTGACTCAAAAAGCTGCATTGAGAAAGACACAAGTGAAAGAAAGATCAACTTTGTACTTTCTGTACAATGTAGTGGATGAATAAGAGTTTGAGAAAATAACTAATGCAAAGTCAACAAAAGAAGCCTGGGAAATTCTGGAGGTGACGTACAAAGCAGATATCCGCATGAGGCAGGTTCGAGTATAGGCTATCAGAAGAGAGTTTGAATATATGGAGATGGATGAAAAGGAGGGAGTTGTCAAGTTCATAGCTCGAGTGCAGAAGATGGCTAACCAACTCAGATTCATTGGAAAAGAGATGCCTCCTAACTAGGTTGTGAAAAATATCTTGAGAAATCTGACGGATGATTTTAAAAGTATCATGGTCATTATTGAAGAGATAAAGGATCTGTCAATTCTCACTATGGAGGAATTAAGTAGGTCATTAAAGGCCCACAAACTGAGGAAGAAAAAGAAAAAGAAGGAACCTGATGATCAAGCACTATTGGCACAATGTGACTCAAATGGAACTCGAAATACTTAGAGTCGAGGTTTTAGAGGTAGTGGACAAGGTAGATGTGGCTGAGGTGATAATGAAGTCGGCACAAATGAGACTGGACAACAAAATTGGCGTGATTGTGGTCGTGCAAGAGGTCGTGGAGGCTTGTCTAAGACAGGTGTGGATTGCTTCAAATGTGGTAAATATGACCGCTATGCAAACAAATGCAAATCAAGAAGCTGTTATAATTATGGAAAGACCAGCCACAAAGCAAGGCTTTGCCAAGTTGAGAAGAAAAGTGAGACAAACCTTACAGAAGAAGATGAAGAATATATAGGGATTTTGTTTTTTTCAAACAACTCAGACATTTTCAAGACCTAGTTGTTTGAGGTAGTGCAAGAGGAGATCAAGCAACTTGATGCCAAGCAGATTTAGACCAAGTTGTTTAAGGCTGAACATGAGGAGACTAAGGTGTTTGGAGTTAAGTAGGAGAAAATCAGGTTGTCTAGAGCCAATGAAGTGAAGGTCGACCTGTTGAGTATCGAGTTTTCAAAGAACTCGACAATGCTAATGAAGTGCTCGAAAATGAAAGAGATGAGCTCGATATATGGTGCAACAAACATGAAGAAGGAAAAATTGGAGAAGAAATTCAAACAAAATGATGAAGAGACTCAACGGATAGGGAGACTTCTAGATGAACCTAATGAGACTATGAATAAATAAAAGGCTGAGCTTGAGAAGGTAAAGAAGGTGGTTGAAGACAATGACGAGGAAACATCTAGTGTTCTTGAACTAGAAGAAAATGGGAAAGAAGATGAAAATGTTAAGACGAACCTAGGTGTGGGAAGCTTGGATACTGATATAGCAAAAAATCTAATGAATAAAATTTTAGAAGAGATGAAGAAGTTGGTCAAGGTTGCTGAGAGGTCAGCCAAGATTTATGAGATGTCGCCTAAAGTTGGAAACAAGTTAGTCAATGTTATTGAGAAGTTGGACAAAAAGAAGAATAAGTCGGGCAAAAAATTAGAGAGTTAAGGGGAAAGACAACACGTCTAACATGAAGAATATGAAGAATCCAATTCTTAATGGAAGAAGCAAACCCGATGTGGAATGATACACATGGAAAACTAGGGTGCAAAGGTGAAGGATGGACAAATTTAAGTTTATGGGAGAGTTTTGTTAGGATAAACTTAAATATATGGGTTTTATTAGTAATTTTGTTTGAGTCTTATTTTATTTTTTTGGGTATAGTAATATTTAGTTTGATTTTGATAGAGATAAAATAGGGATTAATAGTTTTGGTTTTCCATTTATTTAGGTGCATTATTATTTTATTTGGTGGATATAAGATAGAGATAGAATAAGCAATTGTTTTTATTTTGAGTCAGTTGATATTTTGTTATGAGTTTTTATTCTTTGTACTTAGCTGCAAGTCCTATTTGTATATATTTAAAGGGTGTCAATATTCAATGAAAATAACCATAGTGAATTGAAAAGTCCTATCATAGTGTGTTCCACATTTTTTTTAACAAGCATGCCATAGTAATCTCAAACATTTTGTTTGAAATTGAGGAATGCTTGTCTTTCCCTCTGTATTAATCTATCATAGTGTGTTCCACATTTTTTTAACAAGCATGCCATAGTAATCTCAAACACTTTGTTTGAAATTGAGGAGTGCTTGTCTTTCCTTTTGTATTCATCTCACTTGTGAACTTTGTGATAACGAGTTGAATCCAAGAACAAATACTTTGGTATGCAGTGTAAACAAACACTGAAAACAATATTTTGAGAAAGTAACTGCATATACAATATTTCTACGACCTCTCTTTGTTCACTATTCCAATTCAAGCAAGGAAGAAAGTTTGGAAGTAGAATTTTAAGTGAAAGGAAAATTGAAGGAAACACCTCAGGCCAATACAAAAGATAGTCTTTAAGTTGATTCTTTATCTAAAGGAGATTAAAGCAATAACTCGTAGTTGAGATGTGTTCAGCTTTATCTATCGATCGAGAGGGTTATTGTCCTTTGCGTATTTCTCATCTAAGATACAAGGTTGCCTCTAATGAAGTGACATCGGGCCATTAGTGCTCTTCCTCTTAATCCTATCCCTAACATAGGTTGCACCGTTGTACCCTTTGCAATCTGGAACTTTCCGATCTTTTAAAACAAAGACCAAGGTCAGTAGTTCTACTAAGATAACAAAAGATTCGTTTAACAATAGTTGGATGAGTTTCCCTAGGATTTGACAGAAATCTAGCACATAGACATACGCTAAACATTATGTCAGACTTAGACGTTGTAAGGTATAAAAGTGAACCTATCATTCAATGATAGACAATGTTGTTCACTTTTGTTGAGCTCTCATCTAACCGTAAGATGGTCGTTTGTTGCATAAGAGTCTTCATCTCCTTAGATGTATCTAGGTTGAACTTATTGAGAAACTCCGTTACGTACTTCGTCTGGTGGATGAAGATGGTGTCTGGTTCTTGTCTAATTTGCAGACCTTGGAAGAACGTGAGCTCATCCATCATGCTCATCTCAAACACACTTTACAATATCTTAGAGAACTTCTTGCATAAAGATTCGTTAGTAGCACCAAAAATGATGTCAACAACGTAAATTTGCATAATAATGAAATCTTTATTTAGATTTTTGCGAAAAAGTTGTATTTACTTTACCCCTTGAAAAACCCTTTTGAAGTAAAATTGAACTTAAGCGTTCATACCAAGATTTGGGAATGTTTTAAAGCATATAAAATTTATTCAATTTGAAAACATGTTTGGGCTTAATAGAACACTCAAATCCAGGAGGTTGTTCTAGTGAAACTTTCTCTTTGATATCATCATTAAGGAAAACACTTTTTACATCCATTTGAAATAATTTAATTTTACTAAATGTAACAAAGGATAAAAGGATTCTTGTTTATACAAGTTATCTTGTTTATTTAGTAGTAAATACAATTAAACATTCATTGTCTAAGACTTTACATTTTCCGTTTTCAAAAATAATATATTATATTCGCTATCACACATTTGACTTATGCTCAAGAGATTATGTTTAAGGCCATTAATTAATAAAACATTGTCAATAGGGGAAAGATTTATACTTATCTTTCCAATGCCTATTATTCTGCCTTTTTGGTTTTAATCGAATGTGACTGTACTTCCCTTTTCCTCAGACTTTGGAACTTACCTTTTTCCCATTATGTGACATGAGCACTTATTGTCCAAATACCATGAGAGTGGTTTCTTTTCTACCCTCAAACAGATCCGTAAGAGAAACTATTTTGTTTTCAAGTAATTATCTAGTATTGCTCCTTTCTTGTTAGACTTGGATCTTCTTCTTTTGAAATTGTTTGACTAAGGAATAAAATCGAAACAGAGGAGATCTAAACGACTTAAGGTTTCAAAACAATCAAAGGAAAAAACCTATGTTTGAGTTATAGCCACCGAAACTAAGAAACAAAGACCAAAACGCACTCCGGAGGCTTCGGCGAGACAAACGACAGTGTTGCGGTTTGATTCTGACACCAAGAAGTTGGAGCGTGACGAACACGTGCCGGAAGCTGATTGAAGAGAAGCCGTGCGTGATGATGCGTGTGGAGGAGAATGAGACAGCAACTACCAGGGATGGGTCATGCTCTTCGAGGTGCACAAAATCCCTAACTCCACCAAGAAAATGCGACAGTAGCGATGACGGACATCAGACAAGGAGGCGGGTTTGGCTGTCGCTCAAGGAGGCGATCCAGATTCACTGGGCGTCGGACGAAACTGTGACGATGAACGGTGCGGTCAATGACGGTGAACAGTGGAAAAATAGCGAAAGTAGATAATGAGATTAGAATAACAAGATTGCTAATTGTAGAAAGGAAGACAAATGTTTTTTTAAGACCGAGAAGAGATTCAGACAACTTGTTCTAATACCAACTTGAGATAAAAATAGTAAAGTAATTCTCGATGGTTTGAAAGATCCCTCTCACTTTCATTCTATATATAAGATAAAATAACAGTCTTACCATTCAATTAACACAAAAATTAAATAACGACAACTTAATTAAAAGTTAAACAATTTAAAATTTTAAATATTACGAAAAAAATTAATTAAAAATATCTAAAGTTATTACAAATTAAAAACTTAATTAAATAAAAATATTAATACGTGTTTATTGAATCTAATTTGTCATTCTTTGACATGGAAAATGAGTACGGGACCTTTAATATTCCTTTGAACCGACACACTTCTCACGGCTCGGCTATGTTTATGAAGTGAGGCCCAACAAGACAAGGACTCTGGTCTTTTTTATTAAATGTTTAGTACAAAACATATTATAAATAGAATAATTCTAAACACATAACTATGATAAATAGGATAATTCTAAAAACAATATAATAATAAATATAACAATAACAAATATTTTTAGCTTTAACAAAATGAGCAGTTTTAGTTATAGATATATGATGAATGCTTTAATTTGTAAAGTATAATCCTCTCCCTTGTCGGAATATAGTTGTGAACATTGTATGCGTACTGCTATGAGATAATATTTGGAGATGATCTTATCCTATTAATTTAACATTTTTCACAGTGCTAATTCTTTATTATGATTGAAGAAAGGCATAAAAGATAAATTTAGGTGGTGTAAGTTGGCACTTTCGGTGGAAATGTTTCCCCTTACAAACTTTTTCTTCTTTTTCCAATGATGAAAACTTGCATTGGCTCCATTAAAGTCTATTCCACACCACTGTCACAAGCTATAGGGTTTTATAAGAAAGCAAGCAAAATTAGTTACTCAACATTAGCAACGACATCTAAGTCCAATGATAGTTGTAAGATTTTTAGTTGTTCTCATAATATAGACTCTTATGTTTAGAATAAAATAATGTAATTGATTTATATAAAAAAAAAATCTTAATTAAATTTTAATTAATAGAGTATTACTAAAAATAAAAATTATAAATTTTCTAGACTTCTAAAGTTAAAAAAATAACTATAAATTTCAATATCTTTTTTAAAATTAAGATTCACATTGTCAACAATTAAAAAAAATTAAAATTCAAAATATGTTAACAAATTTTGAATTTAAATTCGAAAGATAATAAAGTTTATACTTAAAATTCAAAGTAAAAAAAACTATAAAATAAATTTTTAATGGATATTTTAATCCTCTCAACAATATAATAATTTTTTTTAATTTATTTAGTGTAATTATATTTTGAACGGAAGTGAATTATTACACTACTTATACTATTTATAATTTGTGATTTTAAAAATAATATTTTAAATAAGAGTTTGGAATATGAAATTGTTATATGGGGATTCAACTAAACAAATTACTAGCCCACTGGATATCTCATCTTTCTATCTTTACATAATCTACATTTTATAGTTGTTGACATAGTATATTCTTTATAGTTTTAGGTCGATTGTTATTTACATTTCTTTCTTGTAGTCTATTCTATTTAAAAAATTTATATACAATATGTTTTGTTAAAAATATATATATACATAACTTAAATATATTTTCATCACAAAAATAAGTACAATGTTACTATTATTTAATTTTATAAAATACATATATTAAATTATAATTATATTTTTATAAACTTAAATTAATATAATAAATATAGTATAATTTTAAAAAAATCCCAAGCATTATACAGGTAGAAATCCTAATTTTGTTACAATGTTAAAAGCTAGAGACAGAGCAGTACTGGAGAAAATTTTGTTTCGACACATAAAGGATTATGACAGAAAAAGCTCCTTCCTTTCTTTCTTCGGTGTTAACTAGATTGCATGACTCAAGTTTCTTCTTCAAATTTTGAAAATATTCATTTCTTGATGCTTAATGTCTTTGAAGTTATGGAAAAACTATTGAAGTTGAAAGCAGAAGCAACTAAAAGGTAATGGCAGGGGATGGACTAAAAAAAGTATTATATATGTGACAATTTATGAACAATCAGTGCATCGAATCATTTAAAGTTTAATGTGTTAACATGAAGTATTAATAATATTATTTTGGTATTAATCATAGATATCCTTTAGAGTGAAACTTCTTTGTTTGGAGCAAGAAGGAGTACACACTAGGAAGTATGAACCATAAAACTTCATTCATTATTGCAACCAAACTGTTTTTGTTTCCATCAATGCTCACACTTAAAAATTAAAAATGTGGGTAGTCAATTTGAAGATGGAATCATTATGTAAGATAATTGCAAAACCTTCACATTATAAAAAGAAATAAGAAAAGTTAAGCTTGCATTACACAATAGAAGACAATGAAATAAACAACTTTGTTCAACTTCAATACCTACTCCAATAATCCATGCTGCTTTCATTATCTTCCATAAACTACAAATTCTGTTACATAATTCACAATACATGCATTAGTCGTTATAGAGAAAAATATGAGACTTAATTAAGAGGTTTAAACATCATAGAAGTTGTCCTAAAACAAGAAAACTTATCCAAACAGAACACCCCATCTATAATTTATTTATTTCAAGTAAAATGATGATTTTACGGAACTGTTTTGTAAAGGCATTAACTAACTAAAGAAAATAGAATTGGACAAATTCAATGTTTAAATTTTAAATTAATGAAGACTGGTAGTATGGGAGACATACAAGTAAAGAGATGTAATGATTAGTATGTAGATAAACAATCCTATTATATTTAAAAAAACTACGTTCTATTTAAACAGAGAAACTGATAGAGTAAAAAGCCTTGATTCGAGGTCAAGAATCCTCCTGCAGAATAGGTGACAGAGAAAAGAGGGAATTTTCTTCCTTATTTCATTCATACCATATCAGCACTTATATACCAGAAACATGGTAAATAACAAACCCATAACAAACCCACTAAAATCAAGACACGTCATACAAAATATTCCCTCACTCATACCCCCCACTAATCAGAGCTTGAAATCAGCTAAATATTTTGGCATCTTGCGAACCCTTGTTGACATCATAGGATCAACTACTGCAATGGGCTGGTTGATAATGCTGGTTACTTCATTTGGGCCTGGATTACTATCATTACCGTTCCCTAGGAAAGTCACATTGTCCTCAAGGTGATAATTCAGCTGTAATTCATTCCAGTCTTTCCAAGTGGTGTCTTCGGGAGCCAATCCTTTCCACTGTACCAATACTAATGTCACTGGAGGGTTTGTAGACTTGTCTATCTTAGAATCCAGTATAGCCACAGGAGTAATTGTTGGACTATTACCATGGGTTTCAGCTGGTAACTCAACTTGATGATCGGGAAGAGGACCAAGATGAACTTTAAGCACAGAACAATGAAAAACTGGATGAATTTTGGAATTTGAAGGCAGCTCTAGCTTGTAAGCAACAGGTCCAAGTCGTTCAAGTATACGAAAGGGACCGTAAAAACGCTTGCCCAGTTTCTCACAAGCTGAACCTCTAACAGACTTCTGACGGTAGGGTCGTAATCGCACATATACCCAATCATCAACCTGATATTCCACTTTCCTCTGCTTACCATTTGCAACTATCTACATTTGATCTTGTACCTTTTGGAGTTTCTTTCGAAGGGCAATCAACATGTCTTGACGAGTTGACAGTAGAGAATCAACTGCCTCCACTGACGAAGAGCCCACCAAATATTGGGGAATTGAAGGAGGCTCCTTCCCATACATGACTTGAAAAGGAGACATTCCAGTGGCCGAATGAGTAGTAGTATTGTAACACCACTTGGCTAAACCCAAATATTTGCCCCACTCATTAGGTTTGTTGTGAACCATGGAACGCAGATATTGTTCTAATATCCTGTTTAAAACCTCTGTCTGGCCATCAGTTTCAGAGTGGAAGGAGGTGCTCATGCGCAACTTGGTACCACATAATCTGAATAGTTCTCTCCAAAATTTGCTAATGAAGATTGGATCTCAATCCGAAACCAAGCTGCGAGGGAATCCATGGTATTTACAAACCATCTCCAAAAAGAGTTGTGCAACTTTAAACAAGGTGAAGTGTGCTGGTAGCATTCCAAAATGCGCCCCCTTCGAAAAGCGATTAACAACCACCAGAATGACTGTATATCCTTGGAAAATTGGCAAACTCGTAATAAAATCTAATGACAAGTCAACCCAAGGTTCCTCCGAATAGAAAGGGGTTGTAGTAACCCTGTTGGTCGCTTTGTTTCATACTTGGTTTGCAAGCAAGTGCCACAATGAGCAACAAATTGTTGAACATCTTCACGCATGCCTTTCCAATAAAAATTATGTTGGAGCCTCGATAAAGTTTTGGCAACCCCTGTATGCCCGCTTAATGGAGTCTTGTGAAACTCTTCTAACAATACTGGAATGAAGGGATTGTCACGGTTGAGCCATATTTTGCCTTTGTACAACAAGAGATCTTGGTGAATGCTGTAATGCTCCTGAATATCTGGGTTGTCCTTTACATCCTTAAACAGTTGAACAAAATCAGGACTAGTAAGGAGAGCCTTGTGAAGTTCTTCCAGAAATAAAAGACGAGGCATATATAAGATAAAATATTGGCTGCCCCCAAAATCAAAAGGACGGGACAAAGCATCTGCCACAACATTTGTCCTTCCTGTTTTATACTGTATAGAATAATCGAAACCCAACAACTTTGATAAATAAACTTGTTGTTCTGGTGTCTGGATAACCTGTCACATCAACTCCTTGAGACTACGATGATCCATGAGGATTGTAAAGGAGTGTCCAAGTAAGTATTGGCGCCACTTCTTAATTGCAGCTGTAATAGCATGAAGTTCCCTAACATAGGTAGAGGAACGCATAAGCTTTGGGCAAAATAATTTGCTGTGAAATGCTATCGGATGTCCCTCTTGCATCAAAACTGCTCCCATGGCTAAGCCAGATGCATTCGTCTCCAAAACGAAGGGTAAGTCAAAATTGGGTAAGGCTAAGACTGGTGCTTCAGTCATGGCTTTCTTCAAGGTGTCAAAAGCGGCTTGAGCTTCAGTTGTCCACAGGAATGCATCCTTCTTTAAAAGTGCTGTCAAGGGGAACGCTATGGTTGCATAGCCTTTTATGAATCTCCTATAAAATCCTGTCAATCCTAGAAAACCACGTAATGCTTTGATCGTAGAAGGAGGTGGCCAATCCAACATTGCTTGAATTTTTGAATGTTCAGGTGCGACACCAGCTGCGGACACCACATGTCCCAAATACTCAACTTGTTGCTGAGCAAACAAACACTTAGACCCACGCAAAAAAAACGTGCCCTGTGTCAATTGTTGGAAGGTCAGCTCCAAGTGTTGAATATGATCCTCCAAGGATTTGCTATAGACCAGGATGTCATAAAAAAATACAATCAGAAATTTACGCATAAATGGTTTTAGCAGTTCATTTATAGTTGCTTGAAATGTTGATGGGGCGTTACAAAGCCCAAATGGCATGACAGTATACTCATAATGCCCATGGTGCGTACGAAAAGCGGTTTTAGGAATATCAGCTTCAGACATCCGAATTTGATGATAGCCCTGTCGCATATCCAGTTTTGAGAACCGTGATGCTCCCTCCAACTCATCCAAGAGCTCATCGATTGTTGGAATGGGGAACTTGTCCTTGATGGTGATAGCATTAAGAGCTCGGAAGTCAACACAGAATCTCCAACTTCCATCTTTTTTCTTGACAAGCAAGACCGGAGAGGAAAAAAGGCTATGGCTAGGTTGTATCATGCCATCAGACAACATCTCCTCAATTTGTTTCTCAATTTTTGCTTTCTGGAAATGGGGATATTGATACGGTCGTACCGAGACTGGTGAGGAATTTGGAATGAGGTGTATTTGATGATCCATACTACAAGAAGGTGGTAAGGATGTCGGTTTCTGGAAGAGTTGAGAATATTTGTGTAAGAGGGTGGCTATTTGAGGAATAGGGTGAGTAAGGGAGATTTGTGTGTTAGGTAAAATCTGGGAGGGTGTGGTAGGTAGTATACGAATGTGAAAGAATCCTGCCGCACCACGTGTCTGTAATATACGTTTAACCTGTTGAGCAGAAATGTCACTGGCCTTTGGAGGAGCGTCAGCTTTGAACTCCACAAATTTCCCATCCTTAATGAACTTCATAGTGAGTTGGGAATAATCAGTAACAACAGGTCCCAAATCTTTGAGCCATTGGATGCCAAGAACAACATTTGCACCGCTGATGGGGAGTACGTGGAGATCCACCATAAACTTATGACCTTGCATTTTTAATTCCACTCCTGGACAAATGTGATGGCATTCAATTTTGCTACCGTTTCCAACCATTACTCGCAATGTGTTAGTGGGCTGACTATCCAAGTTCAAGAAACGCCCACTCTATCTTGGATAAAGTTGTGGGTGCTTCCCCCATCTACCAAAATAGTAATGGGCTAATTAGAGATGTGACCCACTATACGCAGAGCCTCAAGGGCCGGCAACCCAGCTAAAGCGTTGAAACTTATTTGGGCTTCACTCTGGCCCAGTTCGGCACCTTCCAGATCCGCCTCTAAACGTGAGGGCTCACCCTGAACGTCATCGTCCTCATCGAGGGCAACTAACAGAAAAAAAACGACCCTTACACTTGTGACCTGCACTGAATTTTTCATCACAGTTGTAGCACAATCCTTTTTCACGACGAGCCAACATCTCCTCATGAGTCAACTTTTTATAATGCGGTTTAGATGGTGCGGAAATAGGTGTCGATGGTCGAGAAGGTATTGGAAGTAGCGGTGGACCAGTTGAAGAAGAGGTGGAAAAACAATTACGGAAGTAGCGACGCTGGTCATTGAGTTTGTCTTCTTGCAATTTAGCTAACGCGGCGGCCTATGTCAAAGTTTGTGGTTGCAAAGCTTGAACCTCTCGGCGGGTCTCGGGATTTAACCCAGAAATAAAGTTACTAAGCAAAAAAGTTGCAGGAAGACCGACAATGCGGTTAGCAAGCCGTTCAAACTCATTCAAATAATCTTGTACAAAGCCCTTCTATGTCAACTTAAAGCGAGACCCACGAGGATCTTCATAATAGGACGGAGAAAAACGAACCTCTAGAGCTTGTAGAAACTCTTGCCACGAAGGAATCATGTTGTTCCGATGCAACCATTGGAACCAACTAAGAGTTGGGCCCTCCATGTAAAAAGACGCGATCCGAAGTCGATCCACTTCTGGTGTGCGATGGTATTCAAAAAATTGGGATATTTTAAAGATCCAACCCATGGGGTCTGTTCCATCAAACCGAGGAACATCCAAACGAAGATGTGGTGTGAATGAAGGGGCGTCGGAGTGGAACGAGCGGTGGTCATCCGAATGCGGACTGGGTGTCTCTCGACTGGAAAGCTGAGAAACAATGGCGTCCAAATGTGTAGTAATTTCATTTTGGTTAACAGTAAGTTTGAGAACAGCTTCTTCCAAATTGGTGATGGATTTGGAACGAGTGTTATGATATGACATGGTAAAATTGTGGAAAAGGGGAAAGGGATCTCTCAATGAAAGCACCAAATTGATAGAGTAAAAAGCCTTGATTCGAGGTCAAGGATCCTCCTGGAGAATAGGTGACAAAGAAAAGAGGGAATTTTCTTCCTTATTTCATTCATACCATATCAGCACTTATATACCAGAAACATGGTAAATAACAAACCCACTAAAATCAAGACACATCATACAAAATATTCCCTCACTCATACCCCCCACTAATCAGAGCTTGAAATCAGCTAAATATTTTGGCATCTTGGCGAACCCTTGTTGACATCATAGGATCACCTATTGTAATGGGCTGGTAGATAATGTTGGTTACTTCATTTGGGCCTGGATTACTATCAGAAACAGTCAGCAACAAGTTGAGAGAAAGAATTGAATGGAATAACGTACCTACTATCCTTTGAGCCACCTATGACACTTGGTAACGTTCAATTCAGTCATTACAAGTACATAGTCTATCAGTCTGTTCAAGAATCTCATGTAAGCAATTCTCCATGGTTGCCAAAGTAGCATTGATCCTAATAAGCCCCAAAAGCCTGCAAAGAAACCTAGCCCCAAGCTCATGTATAATGCTCCATAGAAGTTTGAATTCTCTTCTTCTCCATCGATTTCTAGTTGTTCAGTTTCTTGTATTGTCTCATCTCCTGGACAACTTTTGTTGAGTTCCTCTCCACAAAGATTAATATTTCCTTCAAAACAAGAGGCATCAAAAGGTTTCAAAATGTCTTCCCCATGAGATTCTTCCACTTAGATTGTTGTTTGATAGGTCTAACACTCCAAGACTGTCTATGTTGGGAAAAGTAGAAGGAATATTGCCAGAGAAGTTATTCCTTGATAAGTCTAGGAATTCCAGCGAACTTAAATTCCCAATTTCAGAAGGAATCTTTCCATAAAAGTTGTTTCTTGATAAATTCAGAGAAAGCAATCCAAGTAAATATCCAATCTCTTTGGGTACTTCACCTGTTAAACTGTTACTTGAGAGGTCAATGCTCTTAAGAAGATTCTCTGGATTCCAAAACTCATGATCCTGAGTTTTCCACGCCAATAACAAGTAAGAGTCATAAATTTGGCTATCTGCGTCTTGAGTTGAAAATTTTCGTTTCCTTTCAATTTCCCTTGGAATTGCTCTCCTTTCCAACAATGTGGTAAAATTTCTGAAACATGTTGGAATTTCACCTGACAAGTTATTCTTTGAGAGGTCCAAGACCTGAATTTGACTCAAATAGCACAGATGCACGAGAACACTTCCAAAGAAGTGATTTACTCGCAAGCTCAGGATTTTCAATTGTTGCATATTTTCCGCTATCCAAAAAGGTACTGGACCAGACAATAAATTTTTACTCACGTCTAATAAAGCTAATTTTGAACATTTCTTCAATGTGAGTGGCAGTTCTCCAATAAACTCGTTGTTTCGTAGGACCAGAGCCTCCAAGTTAACAAGAGTACCCATGGATTGTGGAATCTTTCTAGATAATTTATTATTTCTTAGATCAAGAAATACTAGTGAGCTTAGATGTTCCCAACACTCAGGCAGTTGCCCCGTTATTTGATTATTTGATAAATCCAAAGTAATCATACCTTTTGTTACTCTATCTCTGCACAATAATGTATTTAAATCTGAAAACTTATTTCCTAACAGATCCAATGCTTGAGCTTGTGACAAAAATGTAGGAATTACACCTTCAAGTTTATTTGAATTTAGAATCATTGCAGTTGGAATCGGACCTTCATCCCAGAGAAACTTCATCGTTAAATTTGGAATTGAACCTTTGAGACTGTTGTAAGACATATTCATCCTATTTATAAACTTTAACTTCTTCCAAAACCAATCTGGTACAAAGTCATCAATCCCCGCATCTGAAATATCAAGGAACCATAGCTTACTTTCAGTTTGGAGCCAGGTTGGGAAGCTAGGACCCAACTTGCAAGAAGCTAGTCCCAAACTAACTAATTGGAAAGGTGGAGTCCAAGTGGTAGCAAAATTCAGAGACAATGAGTTGTCTGATAAATCTAGATATTTCAATTGGGATAAATTTGTGAGACGCAGTTCATTGATATCACCCTCCAAGTAATTCTCCTCAAGAAAAAGATACTGCAACTGGTAAAGAAACCTAAGGGAAGCTGGAATCTCGCCTCTTAGTTTGTTATAGCCAAGTTCAAGAAAGTTGAGAGAGTTCATAACTTTTCCGAATCCATTTGGAATGGGACCTTCTAACAAATTATTCGTTAGGGAAAGTCTTTGAAGATTGGCAGAAAAGTTGTAAAACCAGTGAAATACAACCGGTGAGTTCAATAGATTGTTTGAGAGATCAAGAGTGACAAGAAAAAGAGAACTTTTAGTGTAAGCAGATGGCACAACAAAGCTTTTATCAGTGAGGCCGCGCATTCAGTTAACATAAGTTCTTGCAGTTTTGTGCTGAAATTGAGACTTTCTTGAAATATTGATGTCTGAGTCAGATTATTAAAAGAGAGATCAAGGATCACAAGAGAAGGAAAGTTTAGATAGTGAGGAGAAGACAAAACAATGTTATTAGCAAAAGATAAAGCTCTTGGAGATTAGGACTATAGTTGGACAACAATTGAAATGTTAATGATGTCAACTTATTATCAGAGAGAAAGGATGGAAAGTGAAGTGGAAATGTTGGAATGAGAAGGAAACAAAAGTGAAATATCAGCATCTGAAAGTGCACAATTGTTTACACTTAACTCTCTTAAGTTTGGAAGATGCTTACTGATATTAGAGATGCCTAGATAAGGAAAAGAATGGAGACAGAGAATTGTTAATGAAGAGAGAGAAGATAGCCAATTTTCATCTTTTATTTTAAGACCATAATTTCCATCAAGTGAAAGAGAATGCAAGAGAGGAAGATTTCCGACCTGAAACGGGAGAACTCCTGAAAGCGAATTTCCTGACAGATCAAGATACCTCAAATGTGACAGACTTCCAAGTTGAGAAGGAATCTCTCCACTGATTTCAAAATTAGTACTTAGATCAAGATATCGCAAACTTGAAAGCTGCGCTAGTTGAGTTGGAATTTCTCCATAAAGATTAGTTTCTTTAAGATCAAGATACTCTAATTTTGAGAGATTTCCCAGTTCATAGGGAATTGTCCCTAGGAAACTTGTTCGTGACAGATCGAGATATCTTAAGCTTTGAAAGGAGGCGATGGATGGTGGAATTTGGCTTCCAATGAAGCGATCATTAGAGCTGAGATCCAAATATTTCAATTTTTGCAAGCCAACCAATGAAGTGATATTGATTGGACCTGACAAATAATGCGATAATGAAGCACGAAGATCAACCCTTTCTACGTAACCAGTTTCATTTTTGCATTCAATACCTTTCCATGTGCAACAATCTGTGTCATTTTGATCATCCCTCCACGTGGAGAGCATTCCATAGTAATCTAGAACACTTTGTTTGAAATTGAGGAGTGCTTGTCTTTGTTAGAAAATACTAACCAAAAGCTCATACCATAATTTTCTGAGACGTGTAGATCACTGACCTTAAAGGATTTATTCGCGGTGTATTGCGCAAGTCCCCCAGAATACAACAGGAACTTCTCGAAAATATTCGAGGATCACAGAACTAGCAAGAAAATCTGATAGAGTTTATATCCGGAATAATTTTAGAAGATGAAGAGAGAAAATGAAAAACTAAGAAGAGAGATGAGAGAATGAAACTAAGAGAAAAACTGATGAGAAAGAGTCAACTTGGTGTTTTTGAGGTGGAGGAAATGGATCAGACCCATGACCTAAAATATTTCTTAGAAAATTATTATTTTAATAATGTTAAAAAGTAGATATTTTGCAATATTATATTCAAACATTATAACAATCCCCCACATATTGAAAAATATATATACAAACAAAAGAAGAAAAAATTATTCTGGGTTTCATAAGATGTAATGCATCAGAACTGGTATAGCAAGCTATATGAACCAGTCTTAGATCAAGAAACTTAACACACAGTGCAGTTGGTATAGCAAGCTATATGAACCAAAGACACTTGAGTGTGTTAGAGGTTTATCAATCACAATACACCCCCACAATCCTTGTTGTTATTGTTGTGTTGCGCTTATTAATTAGGCCATGCGCGTGCCCGGTATTCATGAGTGCTCTAGAGATCATGCCAAGATCTCATGCAAGCGGCCCCACTTGACACTCATATAGGTGATTTCATCAAGTGTATGCTGCAAATCATACACCACCCATAAGGGATATGAAAATCATTAAAAACTTTGTTTAAACTAAAATTCTTTCACCACATAGAATTTTAATAACAAAGCTTATCCTCTCAATAATGCAGTCTCTAGCACTTTCACACACACATCATAGGAAGGGACATAATTGATTAAAATCAATTTAGTGCTATCAGAACTAACAAGTGACTTGTTTTTACCCATATGAACCTTATTCATGGTATCTCCAATCACAAAGGTTGGGTTACCATCACTTGTTTGTTTGCAAGTGGCTTAAGTCCATTCCCCTCGATGTTTCTAAAATCACTTATTCCATTATGACTTCACATAATCAATGGAAATAGTTCCACTCTTTAGCAGCTGCTTCATCAAATTGTGTCTTAATTGGATATGTCTATTCTTTTCATTGTAATTCTTCTTTTTAGCTATAGCTATTGCCGATTGACAATCACAGTATATTGACATTGATGGATTTGGTTTCATTCCTAGTGGAATATTTGCTAAGAAGGTTTCCAACCACTCAGCCTCACTACGAGCCATCTCAAGAGCGACAAACTCAGATCCATTGATCTTAGTTTGTCTGGCTGATCTCCATGTAATCGCACTACCCCCAAGTGTGAATACATAACCACTAGTGGATTTTGTCTCATCTGAATCAGAGATCTAGTTAGCATCACTGTACCCTTCTAGTATTTAGTATAACGGGAAATCCACTATATTCAATGGCATAATCCATTGAACCTCTTAAGTACCTCATAAGCCTAGCAAGTACATCCCAATGTTCCTGATTTGGAATTAAGTGTACCTACTCAGTCTACCTACTGCATAAGCAATATCAAGTCTAGAAAAGCTCATCAAATGTAGTAAGCTCCCAATTATCTGGGCATACTGAGGCAGAGATAATAATTCTCCTCTATTTTTCATTAAATTTAGAATTAGCATCATAAGGGGTACTCACTGGTTTCAGGTCATAAAACCCAAACTTCTTAAGAAATTTCTCAATATATTGTTCTTGGGATAGTAATATACTATCTCCCTTCGTTATGATTCTAACACATAAAATTACAATGGTTCCATGTCTTTCATTTCAAAGTTCGATCCTAAAAATAATTTATTTCTAGCAACAATTTAATTCTCATTTTTTGTCTGACACTATTCAATCATCATTCATAGTTATCTAAAATCTCATTCAAAAATACAATGTGCTCAATGGGTTCTACTCAAACAATAGATAACAAACAATAAATAAATGTCATTCCAAAATAATAGATCATAATCCATCATTAAAATCAAATTCTCAATTAATTAAAATCCCATCAACTTCCTTTTTAAATCAAATTAATTTCTCTTTCAATAAATTAATTTGATTTCCAATTAATTACTAAATAAATAGTAATAACTTTGTTCCCATAATTATAATTATAAATTAATACTTTCATCTCTCTTTTTATAATTTAATTTCATTAATTAATACCAATGATTACTTAATTCCATTTATCATTAATAAAATTTATTTTACATTCTCTTCATCTTATTTTTGGTTTTGGGTCTGTGGAAAAGTCACCTCCAGCTGCTTAAGGTCAAGTCTGGGCCTAAAGGCCCAATTATCTCTTTTATTTTTTTTTCATTTACAATTTATTGTCACTAATTAAAATAGATTATGAGTCCTCCAGACCCAAACCTACACCCAAGCCCAATAGGCGGAAAAATTAGTCCAAACTATGGGTTTGCTGTTCAAACAAAACTAATCATAGTCAATGGAACCAATCACAGTCAACGGGGTCAGACTCTGGCCTGCAACTTAAATAAGTCCAAACTGACCAAACACAGCCAGACGTCGCTGGAGCCACCACGACACCCACTGGCTGCAACCACCATCGTCACCACAGACCAGAACCCTAACACGTAGAAACCGACCGCAAAACATCGAAGCGTGATCGCGGGATCAAACCCCAAAGATGTAACAACAAAGATTCAAAAGAATTGAAAACTTTCAATATCAGAGACGCAAAAACAGAAACAAAATTCCCATTTGAAAACCTAACTCCCAATTTGCAAGAGCAGATTTCAAAATCCCGAATGAGAGTTCCCAAATTTGAAAATCCTAATTTCAAGATGGAAAAACAAACACAGAAAGTCCCAAAAAACCTCCAAACAAATATGCGACCAGATCAAGATCACAAAATTTCCAAACCAGAATTCTAATTCTCAAAATGCAAATGGGAAACAAGAACAAGAGCTCTCAAAACACAAATTTAGAAACAAGAATAAAGCACCTAAAAGAGAATTCTTGAACAAGATCAGAAATTCCCAAAACGCAACAGAGTCTCCTTCCTCGTGACTCAACCCAAAATCACAAAATCAGAAACCTCAAAATTCCCAAATTGAAACCCTAACGCGAACGCCATGCACCGCGAGAACGCTATCTCCTTCTCTTACATCGCGAGTCAGAACAAGAAAGGGGAAAGGAGAAGGTCCATCCGCACAATGAAGGACCTTGGAAGTCCACCGCGAGCCGCCATCGAAGGCGAGAATACGCCTGAGTCGCGCCTCCCACGGTGTCATCATTCTCGCTGCCATGAGGTCATTGCCTCTGCTCAAGACTCGGAACGTTCTCACCCCAAGACCGGGTGATCCGCGATAAGCAAAGAGTAAGAAGCTTGAAGCTTCTTGTTGCTCGCGTTATATGAATCTGAGAAGGAATTCAGAAAGAATTTCCCTTGTGCGACGTGGGGTCTTCCCCTGGTTCGTTTATGAACCCAATTTCAGACCCTTATTTAGGGTCTCAAACTCAGTGCCCCCATTAGGAATTCAGAAACCAAAAATTCAAGCAAATTTTAATTTTATTCAAACTGATAGAATTTAATATAAAATTTTTTAATTAGGAATCACAATTAACATTCATATTAAAATAACGTATCATTAATTAATTTTTAATTTCCCTTTTAAAGGGAAAACTAAATAAAAGAAAAGAAACTTAGGGTTTCTCTCCAAATAATTTAAGGTTTCACCCCATTGCCTACAGCGGTCATTAAATAATCGTTTCCCTCTTTAATATTAAAAACCAATTATACATGTATTAAAAAGGAATCAATGCGATGTATAACAGAATCATAAAACCAACAAAAAATGGTAACTGATATTTATGGTTTCATACTTAACAAACTTACCAAAATTCAAGAACCACTTTATCAGACCACAAATATCCAACCATGGATTTTAAGCATTCTAACTTTTAATAGTCATCCGAATAATTAATTAAAAAATAACAATTTAAGAATATATCAACATTCATCACATAATCAAATAAAATATTAAAGATAAATTTTTCCATGCTTTGAAAGAAAATCAAACATATCTCCAAATTCATCATACCATAAAACAATAAATTAAAGGTAAGTTTTTCCTACCTTTTTGACTTTTGACAGTAAGAGATTGAAACATAAGAATACTGACAAAAAACTCATACCGTAATTTCCTGAGACGTGTAGATCAATAACAGGAACTTCTCGAAAATATTCGAGAATCATAGAACTAGCAAGAAAATCTGATAGAGTTTATATCCAGAATAATTTTAGAAGATGAAAAGAGAAAATGAAAAACTAAGAGGAGAGAGGAGAGAATGAAACTAAGAGAGAAACTGAAGAGAAAGAGTTAACTTGATGTTTTTGTAGTGGAGGAAGTGGATCAGATCCATGACCTAAAATATTTCTTAGAAAATTATTATTTTAATAATGTTAAAAAATAGATATTTTGCAATATTATATTCAAACATTATAACAGTCTTTCTCTCTCTATGCATTTAACTCGTGAACTCTGTGATACCGAGTTGAATCCAATAACGAATAGTTTGGTATGCAGAATGCACACAAACACTGCAAAATATATTTTGAGAAAGTAACTGCTCATTCCTGACATGAAATTTCTGTTATGCTCTACACCTTGGTAGTAATAAAAGATGAAAGAACAGCATTAAAATTATTATTTCCTCAGCAACAGCATTTAAGTAGTAGGGGCTTAATTTCTACGCCCGGTCTATCTTCAGTATTCCAAGTCAAGCAATGAAGAAAGTTTGGAAGTAGAATTTTCTAAATGAAAGGAAAGTCGAAGGAAAGTCTTCAGGCCAATAAAATGAGACAACAACAATACATATAAACATTAACTTTTTTTAATATATATATATATATATATATATATATATATATATATATATATATATATATATATATATATATATATATAGGTTTGCTAACGAGTGTACGTTGTTTTTTCAATTGGTATATTTTAACAATGTGTATCGGGTTTTAATAGACAAAAGTATCATTTTATATCATGAATTCTAAGTTTTAAAGTTAAAGATATTTTAATAATTTTCATTTTAAAAACTAAAAAAATCCTCAAATCCTTATTCATCTCTCTCCTTCCTCTCATTCCTCTCAATCTTTTTTTCATTCATCTCTCACTTCAACCTTTTAAAATCATATATTTAAAACAAACATTGTTTATTAACAGCCACTAATAGACCGTATTTTTTAAGATAAGCTTTGTTTATTGTCTATTAATATACAACACTCACATAGACACCATCGAAAAAACACTATCTATTAGAGAGAAAAAAAACGCTGCTTATGTACAATTTTATAGTAATGATTTGATCTTTGCAAAGCATATTATGTTGAAGATCATTAATTAATATAGGAAGGTGAAACAAGGAAGTTTATTTAAACAGAATGCAACAGTACAATCAGAGAGAATTTTGGTTTATAGTAGGGACAATAATGCAGCAATTACAGAATAAAAAAAAAAACGTATAGCATCTTCCAATCAGAATTTCCCAATGTGTATGGTTCGACCAGAATCATGACTCCTTCACCGAACAAAGTCCTTTAGTAATATACTCTCCTTACGTGTTCTCACCCTGTTACACGTGTCATTTCTCATGTTCCTTCTTCCACGTGTCCCTTTCTAGCATTTACATTTCCCTCCACATTTCCTTCACTCGTTACAATACCCTTCCCTTTATAAGCAACCTTGTCCTCAAGGTTGAAGTGAGGATAAACCTGTTGAAATTCTTGAAGATCTTGCCAAGTAGCTTCCTCAGGTGCAGTAGATTGCCATTGAACCAACACCTGGTGTATGTCAGTGGAGTTACGGTGTATGACTCTTGTATCCAGCACCTTCTTTGGACTTATGACAGGTCCAAACTCATTAGTAGTCAAAGGTAGTGGTAAGTATGGTTGAGACTGATTACCCACAAACTTTTTAAGCAAGGAAATGTGAAAAACAGGGTGAATTCTAGCTGTCGGTGGCAGTTGTAATTTGTAAGCTACTGTTCCAATCTTCTCCACGACTTCAAATGGACCAAAGAATATCATGCTTAGTTTTTTATTCTTTCTAAGAGCCACAAAATTCTGTCTATACGGCTGCAGTTTCACTAAGGCAAGATCACCAAGTTGCAGTTGTAGGTCTCGTCGTTTCTTATCAGCTTGAATTTTCGTATAATTTTGAGCTCGTATTAAATTGTATTTTAGCTGTTGCAGCAGTTTGTCTCTATTGCTGAGGGACTCTTGAATCGAAGGAGGATCTTTGGTGTTAATTTCATAAGGAATAACCCCAGGAGGTTCTCGACCAAAAACAACTTTAAAGGGAGTCATTTTGATACTGTGATGGTAAGAAGAATTATACCAATATTGAGCCCAGGGAAGCATAGAATACCAGAGCTTTGGGTTCTCAAAAACATAGCAGCGCAAATACATCTCCAATGTCTTGTTAAGGATCTCAGTTTGGCCATCACTTTGAGGGTGATAAGTCGAGCTCATTGCCAACGTAGTACCTTGAGCTTTGAATAAATGCTGCCAAAAAGAACTGATGAAAATCCTATCTCTATCCGAGACAATGGTTCTAGGAAAGCCATGAATCTTTGCCACATTATTAATAAAAGCTTCTGCCACCGTCTTACTGTTATAATCAGTTTTCAAGGGAATGAAATGCCTAAACTTGGAAAGTCTATCAATTACCACCATAATTGTAGAAAACCCGTGTGAAGGGGGTAGATTTGTAATGAAATCCATAACTATGTCCTCCCAAATTTGTTGAGGTATTGGCAATGGTTGGAGTAGCCCAGAGGACAAAGCTTGATCCACTTTAGCTTGTTGGCAAATACTGCACTTTCTTATATATTGCTTGATATCTTCCTGCATCTTGGGCCAATAAAACTGGTTGCAAATTCGGGCTATAGTCTTAGTAGTGCCTGCATGACCACCCACTTTAGAATCATGAAACTCTTGCAGAATTTGATTCCTTAATTGTATGTCTGCTGGTTCATTAATCTTCCCCTTTTGAAAACTATGCCATCTTTAACTACAAACTTATGAGCAGGTAAAATGCCTTGAGTATGTTGCAGCAACATCTTGTTCAATTCTGCATCTGCTATGGTCATCTGAGCAATTTGTTCCAGCCATTTAAAATTAGACTCAGACCAAGCCATCAAACAACTTCTAGATAAAGCATCAGCGGGGATGTTCTCCTTTCCAAGCTTATATTGGATAGTAAAATCATAACCTAAAAACTTAGGAAGCCATTGTTGCTGCTCAGGAGTTTGTAGTTGCTGCTCAAGTAATTCTTTCAAACTCTTCTGATCTGTTTTAATGACAAACTTATGGCCCAACAAGTAATGTCTAAACTTAGCCAAAGCCTCTGTGATGGCATAAAATTCTCTGATATAAACCGATTGTCTCTGCATGCGAGTAGAGAGTTTCTTGGAAAAATAAGCAACTGGATGATGAGATTGGCTAAGAACAGCTCCAATGCCCGACCCCGAAGCATCAGTTTCCAAAACAAATGGTTCGTTGAAATTTGGAATGACCAGCACAGGAGCAGAGGTCAAAGCATCCTTCAACTTGTCAAAGGCTAGAGATGCAGTATGATTCCACTAGAAGGATTCCTTTTTTAGCAAATCTGTTAAAGGTGCAGCAATTGAAGCATAACCCTTCACAAATATCCTATAGTAACCCGTGAGGCCTAAAAATCCTCTCAGCTGTTTAACTGTTGTAGGTAGCGGCCACTGTTTTACAGCCTCCAATTTAGAAGTTTCCATAGCCACACCTGTGCCGGATAAAGTATGCCCCAAATAATCAATCTCTCTCACCCCAAATGAGCATTTTGATAGTCTGGCGTATAATTGTTGCTGCTGAAGTGTTTTCAGTACTACTTCCAAATGATATAAATGATCTTCCCATGAACCACTAAAGACCAAAATGTCATAAAAAAAAACTAATACAAATTTCCGCAGATAAGCTTTGAAAATCTCATTCATTAGACTCTGAAAGGAAGCCAGAGCATTAGTTAACCCAAATGGCATTACAAGCCATTCATAATGTCCATGGTGAGTTCTGAAAGCAGTTTTATAGCTATCTGCGGGATTCAACAAGATTTGGTGATAACCAGATCTTAAGTCTAGCTTGGAAAAGAAAATTGCTCCAAATAACTCATCAATAAGTTCATCCACCGTGGGAATGGGAAAATTGTCTTTTATTGTAATTGCATTCAGAGCACGATAATCAGTACAAACTCTCCATGATCCATCTTTCTTCTTGACTAGAATGATTGGAGAAGAAAATGGACTTTTGCTTGGTTGAATTATGTCGTCCTCAAGCATGCCTTGCACCAATTTTTCAATCTCAGCTTTTTGACTATGTGGGTACCTGTATGGTTTAACCTTGACAGGTTGAAACCCTTCCATCAAAGGAATAGAATGATCCTGGAATCGAGGAGGTGGCAGTGATGTAGGGACATTAAAAACTGAACTATAATTGCGTAAAAGTAATGCCAAATCTGGTGGAACATCCGTAGGAAGTGCACACATTGGGCTGTCTTCGAGCAATTGCATACTGAAAATCTCTGCAATAGAATCAGTATTCACCATTCTTCTAATGTGATGTAAATGTGCCTGTGTAGGGGAAAAATCACGAGTGCCTTGTAAAGTTATAAATTTCCCCTCATGTAAAAACTTCAATTGTAATGCATCATAATCCGCAATATGAGATCCTATAGTTTTTAACCAATTGGCTCCCAAAATCAAATCAGCACCAGAAATAGGTAGCAAAAACACAGGGAATTCAAATCTAGCCCCTTGAACTTGAATATTCAGAGCTTTAATAACTCCTTCAGCTTGCATATAACTGCCATTGCCCACCATAACTTTAAACAAAGGAGCTGGTTCGATATCCAATTTAAGAAACTTAGCAATCCGTGGCTATAAAAAATTATCAGAACTGCCTCCATCTACTAAAACCGTGACTGGCAAGGTATTAATGTGAGCAACAAAGCGAATGGTACCAACTCCAGAACCGCCCTTCATAGCATTTAAAGATAGGTGATGGTTATCTTCTAATCCATCTTCACTAATTTTATGAATGACAGATTGTATATTTTCAGTCTCATTATCATGATCAAAATCCTCCTCTTCCACTTGTAACATCAAGAATTGTCGATTAGCACACTTATGATTGAAAGTAAATTTTTCATCACAGAAATAACATAATCCTTTGTCTCGCCGCAATTGCATCTCTGCAGGTGTAATTTTTTTGACAGTGGAGTTGCGTATTGGTGGACTAGTGGGTGTGGGAAGCAGCGGAGGCAACATCTGTTTCACAGTATTCTTTGCAGCATTAAGATTTGCACTGGTAGAAGACAAAGGAGAATACCGATGAGTATATGTGGTAGAACGTTGGGGCAAAACAGGAGCATACTTTTCTTCATACAATTTGGCCAAGGACACCGCGCGCAGAAGATTAGTAGGACGTTGAGCCACTACATCTCTTTTAATATCCCGATTTAACCCACTTAAGAAACAATTTAACACCGCACCATCCGTAAGACCCTCAGATCTATTAGCTAGAGCCATGAATTTGAGGTAGTATTCTGAAACTGCACCGGACTGATACAGTTTGAATGATTCTGCAGTGGGTGAATCAAATGGAGATGGTCCGAAATGGCTCTCCAAAGCTCTCGTCAAATCAGACCATGTGCGAACTACCGCCATACGGTGTAACATTTGAAAGCAAGGAATCACATCCTTCTCAAAATGAATAGAAGCAATCTCGACTCTCTCTTGATCAGGAGTATGATGATAATTAAAAAACTGCTCAGCTTTGAATATCCATTCTAACACTGGGGTGGTGCCATCAAAGTGAGGAAAACCCAAGGATATGTTACGTACCAACACTGCGGAAGTAGCGGGAGTCACCAGCAAGGACGAACCAGTTGAGTTCGAAGCATCAATGTGTCGATTGTCACCATGCGTTAACGAATCAAACAATTTCTGCATCTGATCTAGACGGTCGTTGTTTGCTGTTTGAAATTGAAGAAGCAAATCGCGATTGGCTTTATCCCGATCTGGTTGTTTCTCGATCCAATTCAAAATAGAAGTGAGCTGGGTTTGCATATCTTTCATCCTCGTATTCTCAGCCATTGACGTCAATGAAAGCACCAATGAAACAGGGAAGTTTATTTAAACAAAATGCAACAGTACAATCAGAGAGAATTTTGGTTTA
>NC_028351.1:28826499-28881002 GCF_000741045.1 Vigna radiata var. radiata | reverse complement strand
GGTTCGACCAGAATCATGACTCCTTCACCGAACAAAGTCCTTTAGTAATATACTCTCCTTACGTGTTCTCACCCTGTTACACGTGTCATTTCTCACTGTTCCTTCTTCCACATGTCCCTTTCTAGCATTTACATTTCCCTCCACACTTCCTTCACTCGTTACAGAAGGAAAATTTATACCTATCTTTCAAATGTTTATTATTCTTCTCTTCTTTCTCAGGATTTGTAACTTACATCTTTCTCTCGTCATGTGTGACGTGAACACCTACAGTCAAGATACCATGACAAAAGTGTTTATTTTTTTATCGTCAAATAAATCTGAGCAATTATTTTGTTTCTACGTATCAATCTAGTATTACATTCTTTCTAGTTAGACTTGGATATCTTCTTTTGAGAAAACGTGTAATAAGTATTTTTAACTTTAACAAAAAGAGCAATTTTAGTTGCATATATATGATGATTACTTTTATTTGTAAAGCATAATCCTCTCTTGTCATAATATAGTTGTGAACATTGTGTATATGCGTACCACTATAAGACGACATAAGATTTGGAGATGGATCTTATCCAATTAATTTAACATTTTTCACAGCGCAGATTCTTTATTTACAATTCTTGTTGAACTTTAGTTAGAAGAAAATCCATTAAGACAAATTTAGGTAGTGTAGTAGTTGGCACTCTCGGTGGAAAATGTTTCCACTTACAAACTTTTTCTTCTTTTTCCAATGATGCAAACTTGCATGGGCTCCATTAAAATTTATTCCACACCACTGTCACGAGCTATAGAGTGTTTTATGAGAAAGCAAGAAAAATTAGGGATCTAACTCCAATGATAGTTGTAAGATTTTTAGTTCTTCTCATCATATAGACTTTTCAATAGAAATGAATAATTACTTTGATTTTTCAATTTAAAGTAGAGTAAATAAAATGTTTAATCATTTTGAAGGTCCATATTTGTACATATTTGTCTTAAATAGGTTCTCGTATTTTAATTGATCTCAATTAAATATCTCTTTTTTAAAAATTGATTCAATTAAAATCTTGCCGTTAATTAAATTGGACCACATTAGAATTTATCTGTGTGTGTTGACTTGCTGACTGTGCAATTTTTAATAATGTGACACGCGGCAGGCTTAATAGTAATTGGAGGTGAAGAAAGAGGAAACCACGTGGTGCTCTCTTTTGAAACCGTCCAACAAGCCACACTGTGCTACATTATTAAAAATTACACAGTAAGTTAAGATACAGACATTTTAACACTATCATGTTCGATTAACCAAAAAGTTTTAATTGAATCAATTTTATAAAAAAAATAACTTAATTGAGATTAATTAAAATACGAAAACTTATCTGATACGAATCTATACAAATAAAAACTTCCGAAATAATAAAAAAATGAGTAAAATGAATAACTTAACTTTTTGAATACAAACACAAAGCATTTAAACAAAGATAATAATTCTACATATGAGTTAGTGAAATGTCTTAAATACTTCTGCTTTTCATATTATGTTTATGATAAAATATCATTTCTTCTTTTGTAAAAGAAATTACTTCGGTGTTACAGGAATGATACATGTGTTTCAATGTCATGTCCAAACTATGAAAAGTAAAAAAATAAAAATAAAAAACAACTCAAACCTTGTCAAAGAAAAGAAATATATCTAATTTCATATATTTTAAAACTATAACTAGATTTTACTTTATATTATTTGAAGAAAAATCTTTTAAAAGAATTTACGTTAAATTCAGTTTCTTAATATGTAAATAAACTGACAAAAAAAAAGTTAAGTTGTATTTTTATAAGGATTTAAAATAATTGGTTTCAATTTGAAATTTAGAATAAGTAAAAATTTTAATTTTAATAATATTTTTTAAATTAAGATTCATATTTTCAATCACAACAGAGAATTTACAATTTGAAATGTACAATAACAAAAATTTGAAATTTGAAATCTAAAGAAGCTATAAAAAATTGAAGTCTTTTTAATATTTCTAAACAACTTTCATATATTTCCTATTGTTTAGAAAAATTCAGATTTAAGATGCGAATAAATCTAAAAGTGAAAGCGTTCAAAAATTTTCCAACACTTTCACCTTATTAATGTTTGTTAGTTAGTTAGATCCGTTAAGTAGTAATCTATTAGTTTTGTTTGGTTATTCCCCTTTCTCCTCTTTTTATTCCTAACCTATTTAAAGGTTAGATTTTTCTCCTTTTAGTAGTAATCTATTAGTTTTGTTTGGTTATTCCCCTTTCTCCTCTTTTTATTCCTAACCTATTTAAAGGTTAGATTTTTCTCCTTTTAGTAGTAATCTATTAGTTTTGTTTCGTTTTCTCTTACCTTTTGATAGTGCCTCTTCCATCGATCGGTTTTTTCCTCTCACTCAGACCAGCTTCTCATTTTTTCTTGGAGCTTCTAATTCGAAGTACTGCTACCATGTGCTTTTTGTCTCTCTTTCTTTCGTGGGCTTTTATTTTGGGCCTCTTTTATAATAATACAGGGTTGTATTATAATATGGTATCAAAAGTGCAACTTGTTTCTTGAAGTTGTTCTTGGCATCTTGATCATTTCTTGCCATGACGAACACTAGAGCAGACTCCACCATTAATCCTTCAAGCCCCTATTATCTTCATCCTGGTGAAAATCCAGGTATTACCCTCATTTCTCAGGTTCTCACTGAAACCAATTACTCATCTTGGAGCAGAAGTTTGAAAAAAACTTTACTCTCCAAAAACAAAATAAAATTCATTGATGGCAATATCACAAAGCCTGGTAGAACAGACAAATTATTTGACGCCTGGGAGAGATGTGATACAATGGTTCTCTCTTGGATCATCAAGACCCTTTCAACCCAGATTGCAGAAAGCGTTCTTTATGTTGACACTACTAAAGATCTTTGGGAAGAACTCAAAGACAAGTTTTCTAAGGGAGACTATTTCAAGATTTCAGATTTGTTACAAGATATACATTCTATTAAGCAAGGAGAAAGAAATATCAGTCAATACTTCACTGACTTAAAAATTCTTTGGGAAGAATTAGAATCTTTAAGGCCTATACTCTATTGCACCTGCCAGAACCCATGCACTTGTGATTTGTCTAAAGTCTCTCTCAAATACAGAGAGGTTAAACACGTTATTTGCTTCCTCAAAAGGACTCAATGACACCTATCAAACTGTCCGGACTCAAATACTTCTAATGGAGCCACTTCCCAACATCAACAAGGTCTTTTCTCTCCTTATACAACAAGAAAGGCAGCATCAGGATAGGGGAGGCCAAAATGATTCTTTCAAAATTCTAGCCAGCACATCTGACAAGCCCAACTGGAAAGGTTAAGGCCGTGGCACTAACTCACGTGGCCAAGGAAGAAGAAGGGGGAGAAATCCCAATTATGGGAAGCAATGTTCCCATTGCCATAAGATGAATCACACAATTGATGAATGTTACGCTAAACATGGCTTTCCACCATGGTAAAAGAAGAATGATAAAAAAAACAGTCAGGATAGGGGAGACCAAAAGGAATGAAGCTATGCTAATGCTTGTAAAGAAGATTCAACCTCTATCCAGACTCAAAGTGCCCAACAACAAAATCACAATAATTCTATGCAGGTCTTTACTCCTGAACAGATGCAAAAATTATTACAAATCATAGAGAGTACCTAGACACAAAATACCCACAACATTAGTCAAGTTCAGAGAAACATCCCTAGAGATAACCAAGGTAATTTCTCCTGAATTATTGACACTGGGGCCATTGATCATGTGACCCATGAAAGAAAATATTTCATTACTTTTCAGAAAATTAAACCCATAACTGTCAAACTTCCTAATAAATCTGTGGTTACAGCCCAACACGTTGGAACTATCCAATTCTCTGAAAATTTTATCATTTTTAATGTTCTCTACATTCTTGAATTTTCCTTTAATCTTATATTTGTACAAAGCCTAACAAGGGACTTAAATTGTATCCTAACCTTTTCTTCTAAGACCTGCCAGATTCGGGACAGTTCCACCTTGAAGATGATTGGGCATGCTAAAGTTTTCAAAGGCCTTTACTATCTTCAATCATTTCCTGTTTTCACCCAGCATTATGTACCCAAGACTGTTCTTTCTTGTAAACATGTTAGTGATGACCTATGGCACTATAAATTAGGACATCCAGGAAACAAAATCATAGAACAAATATGTAAAAGTTTTCCCTATGTTCAAATGCCATCTAAAATTGTTTGTGATATTTGTCATTATGCTAAGCAACATAAACTACCTTTTTCTTAGAGCATCACTGTTTCTGCTAATTGTTTTGATCTAATACACTGTGATATATGGGGACCCATTTTCATATCTTCTATCCATGGGCATAAATACTTTCTTACCATAGTAGATGACTATAGTAGACACACCTGGATCTTTTTAATGCACAATAAAGGACAAACAAGAGAACTTTTACAGAACTTTATCCTAAAAATCAAAAACCAGTTTGGAAAAATTATTAAAACTTAGATCTGATAATGGACCTGAATTTAATTGTACTAGTATGTATAATTCCTATGGTATTGAACATCAAAGAAGTTGTGTGGAGACACCCCAACAGAATTCTATTGTTGAACGTAAACATCAAGATATACTAAATAAAACTCGAAGTCTCCTCTTTCAATCTGGTATTCCTACTGCTTATTGGTGCTATGTTTTTTCTCATGCTATCTATTTGATAAATAGGCTTCCTTCTTTTGTTCTTAATGGTAAAACTCTTTATGAATTGATGTATAACACTCATCCCACTTATTTGAATTTAAAAACTTTTGGCTGTCTTTGCTTTACCTCTACTTTAGAACATAATAGACACAAGCTTGATTCTAGAGCTAGGAAAGGTGTTTTCTTAGGATATAAAAATGGGGTTAAAGGATATGTTATACTTGATATAAATACTAGAGAAATTTTCCTAAGCAGAAATGTCATTTTCTATGAGAATGTTTTTCCCTATAAAAACCAACAGAATAATGAGCAGAATTATGCTGACAAAGAAATTGAAATTGTTTTTCCTAATGATTTCGGGTATGGTCCTAATTGTAATGGGACTCAAGATTTTCTTGAGAATATAAACACTGAGCAGGAACATGATAACAGAGAAAACACTAGCACAAATACTGGTAATGATCATACTGATATTGGTGACAGTTCTAAAAGACCACTTAGAACTAAAAGAGTCCTTGGATATCTTAATGATTACATCCATCAGGTTAATCACTCCTCATCTGATTCTCTACATGCCAAGAATAATTACAAAACTCCTTATCCAATTTCCAGTGTTTTGTGTTATGATTCTTTGTCTGAAAAACATCTAAAGTACACCTTAGCTGTTTCTATCGACAAAAAGCCTAAATCCTATAATGAAGCCAAGGAAAATCATGAGTGGGTTACAACTATGCAGAAAGAACTCAAAGCTTTGCAGGATAATGGAACTTGGATCTTAACTCAACTCCCTCCTGGAAAAAACTCCATTGGATGCAGGTGGGTTTACAAAATATAACATAAAGCTTATGGAAGCATAAAAAGATATAAAGCTCGCTTAGTAGCCAAAGGATATACTCAACAAGAAGATATAGACTTTCTAGACACTTTTTCACCTATTGCTAAGTTTAGGGTTTAGGGTTTAGGGTTATTGCTAAGTTAACCACTATCAGAATGATTCTGGCCATTGCTGCCACAAAGAATTGGCATCTACATCAACTTGATGTAGATAATGCCTTCCTTCATGGAGACTTAAATGAAGAGGTGTACATGGAACTACCACCAGGGCTGGATATTCAGGAAAAAGGTTAGGTTTGCAGGTTAACCAAGTCTCTATATGGGCTCAAGCAAGCTAGCAGACAATGGTTTGATAAGCTTTCTTCCTTTTTACTTTCTGTTAATTACACTCAATCTATATCTGACCACTTTTATTAAGAAGACTTCTACAAATTTTACAGCTCTCCTTGTTTATGTAGATGATATCATTTTAGCAGGAAATTCTATTAAAGAAATTGACTACATAAAGGCTCTTCTCCATCATGCTTTCCAAATAAAAAACCTAAGAGAGCTAAAGTATTTTCGAGGTTTTGAAGTTGCTAGATCTAAGAAAGGAATACACCTATGCCAAAGGAAATATGCTTTGGACATTCTTGAAGAGACAGGGATGATGGGATCTAAGCCTTGCACAACTCCCTTCCTAAGTGACACAAGTTCCTTATACAAAACTGAAAATCTTTTGACAAATCCCAACTCCTATCGCAGGCTAATAGGGAAGCTTCTTTATCTTACTAATACTAGACCTGATCTATGCTTTTCTGTTAACCTTCTTAGTTAATTTGTTAATTCACCTACTGATTATCACTATCAGGCTTTGCAGCACATACTCAGATACATTGAATTCAACCCTTCACAAGGCCTCTTCTATGCTACTGACTCTCGTATCCAGATCAAAGCTTTCAGTGACTCAGACTGAGCAACTTGTCCCAATACTAGAAGATCTACCACGGGCTTTTGTCTCTTCCTTGGATCCTCTCTTGTATCATGGAAAACTAAAAAACAAAATAATGTTTCCAGGTCATCTACCGAAGCAGAGTATTGAGCATTGGCTGCTACAGTATGCGAAATTCAATGGATCTCTTACATCCTACAAGATCTCAATGTTGAGACCACTACGGTTGCTGCCCTCTACTGTGACAATAAGTCTGCCAGACATATTGCACACAACCAGAGCTTCCATGAAAGAACTAAGCATGTCGAACTCGACTGTCACGTTGTATGAGAGAAGATTCAAGCGAATCTTCTCCATCTCCTACCCATCCGCTCCAGTGAGCAGCTTGTTGACATCTTCACGAAGCTTCCTCACCGCGTGCCCTTTCAGTTTATCGTTCCTAAGCTTGGATTGGTAAATATACACAATCCAGCTTAAAGAGAGGCTATTGATGTTTATTAGTTAGTTAGATCTGTTAAGATTACTACTTAGAAGTAGTAATCTGTTAGTTTTGTTTGGTTATTCCCCTTTCCCCTCTTTTTCTTCCTAACCTATTTAAAGGTTAGATTTTTCTTCTTTTAGTTGTAATCAGAAAAACACAATACACAGATATAATGAAAGTTTCATTTTCTCTTACCTTTTGACGATGCCTCTTTCACTGATCGGTTCTTTCTTTTCTTCTCGCGGTGGCCTTGTTGGAATGCTGCCTTAGAGACTTCCGGATCTTTTTGCTCTCACTCAGACCAGCTTCTCATTTCTTCTTGGAGCTTCTAATTCGAAGTACTGCTACCACATACTTTCTGTCTCTCTTTCGTGGGCTTTTATTTTGGGCCTCTTTTATAATAATACAGGGTTGGGTTGTTTTATAATACATCTCACCACTACTCTGAATTCAGTTTCCAACACTCAGACTTCATTATCACACTAAGTCATGACATTATCAAGCATCACATCACACAAATATACACAACTTCATACCATTAAAATCATCCATAAGACATACAAAGAATACACAATCATACCAATTTCTCAAAATCGTTTATAACTTATAAAGATACCAAAATTTATAATACAAACACGAATTAAGACAAAGTCTAGCTTCCCTTATCTCTAAACCAACTGCCAAACTTCTCAAAATGCTTCGTTGATTACTTGAATCGCAAGAAATATCTAGACAAACTTATGAAACACCAAATTGAAAACAGACAGAGTCCTTAGAACTTTAGATGAATCAAGAACGTGCATGAGAGAAAAATGAGTCGAAACTTACTTGTTCTATCGAAGAAACTGATCAGATAGAAACGTAGACCTCATTATCGTGATCGATTAGGTATCTCCTGATCGTCAAAGAGATGACTCAAGAAAAATGGATTCTAGAGAGATGATACGTTTTAAAATAATGAAACTCTATTTATAATAAAATCGTTTAATATTAAAATAAATGAATCTCACTATTTTTACATACACCAAAACACAAACATCATATCAACTCATAGCCTAGAATTTCAATATATTTAAAAACCCAAAAAAAAAAATTCACTTTCACAAAGAAACCATAGAGCATAAGAAACTTTAACTTAACTAAAACAACCATTCAAAAATTGTCAAAATATAAAAATGAGTATACAATAATACTAGGAATTATAAGAGATTTTTTATTTCCAATAAACTAGTATGTAAATGTAACATTAAGCTACTTTAGCATTATGTTTACAAGCTACTTTAATAGAAACTTTAATTAAAAATTGTAAATAAAGTAGGGTACGTAACAATTCTCAACTTCCTGTTATCAATGTCGAAACATATCACATTTCAGTTATTTACTATCTTCCAAAGATAACTATTGTTTACATTGATAGAGTAGTTGTGGAATATCAATAGCAAGTCTTCTAATCGTAAAATATGGGTTAAAAAATTTTAATGCTCAATCACATCAATCATTGTTAGTTATGGAATGACTGCCTTCACCGCATTAATTTTCCATAGTTGGGTCCGATCAGTTGACTCATGCTATCTAATCGCTACTAACTTTCCTAAATATAAATATAAAAAATACATATTCTAAAATTTTAACAATACATATGATGTTATATTGTGGTTTTTCTCATCAATGATTGGATGATTGAGATGCACATTATAGAAGTCTGTGTGTGGTTGAAAAATGTTATGCAGGTCTGTCCGTGTTGTGAACATGCAGATTTATTTAATTGGATAAGAAATACAAATGTGCTTGATATTTACCTAGATCTTACCGAAGGCTTTTTCAAAGGCTTCAACGCTTTAGTAATTATCGAGGGTCTTTGCCCTTCAGTAATTATCGAAGGTCTTTGTCCCTTCGGTAATTAACAAAGGCCAAAGACTGTCGGTAATTGTTAGCAACAAGAGGATTACCAACGATATCAAGGTTGTCGCAAAATCGTCGATAAATGATCTGATGGCTTCTAGTGGTTTCCGAAGAATTATGGCCATCGATAATGCTATTTTTTTTTAGTAGGACATGGGTGCACAAATCACATTACTCATATGTGATAATGAATTCTTTTTATCACATGATCTTTTTCATTTGGTATAAAAAATATAATTAAATATGTTTTTAATTCCAAATTTAAAATTAAAACTCATTCGTATCCGAATAGTACATTTTGGTCTTAAACATTAAAAATGAATGATATAATTTTTTAAATCTATGACCTTAACTTTTGATTCTGAACTACTGATGTTGGGAATTTATCTGTTTCAATTTTTTCCTACCCTATAACATTTAATAAATTAGTAAAATTGCCTAAATAAAAGAAAACAAGGACATAATTAGGAAAAACAAATTAGTGAAACAAGTGCCATGGAGACTAATGAGGGCGTTGTAATAAAAAGTGGAGGAGGGTTCAGATATGAAGAATCAGTGAGTATGTGGTGTATAAAAAAATACAATAGCTTAATGGAAAATTAGTCATTAAAATTGGATGATTTAAATATTAAACGTTGCTAGACATTAAACATTTATAATTATATCTTAATGACAACTATAATACTTTATATAATAGTGGAGCCAGTTATATGTGCTTAAGAGAGAAGATTCGATATTGACTTGGTGATTACCTACTAACTTATTTGAAAAAAAAAAACTAACTACGAGGTCTGCTATGTATTTTCAACTATCATGGTTTCCTTCTTCTTAATAAAAGTAAACTAGCACTGTCAGATATTAGAGTTTTTTCTATATATTACTAATAATTTGTTAGTATTCATTAAAATTACTAATTTTAATGCCTAATCTATTTGGGTTTGTCCTGTTGATTTTGCCTAGGCGAGCAAACCTTGCAGTTAAATTGCATTTATTACGAAGAGATGCGCCAAAAAGTTCAACAATCTCCTCACTACAATAAAAATGTAATTAGGGTCTGGTAAAGACCTGTGACTTGAGATGAAGATAACTTGTAACCACTATTTTAAACCGTCAAACAAGTCAAACCATGGCAATCAAACTTTTCATAAGGAGCACGTAATATCCTCTATCAGATTTTTTTTATTATTTTAATGTCACTATTCTTTTAAGGTATCATATCTTTATTTATTTAAAAAATAAGAATTATTAGGTTTTTCTTTTCAATATAATGAATAATGTTTTCCCCTTCATTAAATACCATACCTTTGTTAAAATCTTCCTTCGTTTGATAAACTTATAAATCATTATACTGACCTCCACTAGATAGCATAATTTGTGACTGATATAACTAATAACAGTCTGATAATGAGTGACCTAAAATAAAATAAGTCCAACAAATGACTACAAACTCTGGTATTATCTTAGTATTTGAGTTTATAAAACTCTGGTATTAAGTCCAAATAAAACTCAAGCTAGCACGTAAACTAGTGAGAGTAACCTGTACTTATTACATTTTTTTTTGGTCATGTCAGTGGTGGACATGGATTTCAACAAAAATTTACACAACACAATTCTGTGTCAAACTAACCTACAAACAAAATCAAACACAAGACAACCGAAACACTCAATGAATACTAAAGGAAAGACAACCGACACACTCGCTGAACACTTTTTCAACGCTACACAGATATATATTAGGAGGCCTAATCTGTTTTAGTTTCTGAATTATTTTTAGTTTAATTTTTTCTGTGTTTAATCTTTGTTAGTATAAAAGAAGAGATCTTATTGGAATTTAGGAAAAATTGTTTGAGGAAAGGTTAAAAGGTTAATAAACGTTTTGTGTCCCGTAATTAAATTCTCAATATATAAATAGATATAATAGATATATATTTTGAAGGATGACAAATTGAAAAAAAAAATGTTATAATAGACTTAATTTAATGTTGGTAATCTTACATTCATTTTAGGACTAAAAAAGTGATTTAATATCTGTGAGCTAATATAAAAGAAAGAGTTCAACTTCCACCCAAAGCACACGCTTCGGTTGTGAACTTCAGTGAGAGTTTTACATTATGTAGAACTCATATACACGCAATTTTTAGCAAGGGTTTCGTCAATTTCAATCAAAACATTGTTGAATTTCCAAGTCTTCTAAACCCAAAAGATAGGTATGAAAAGTAAGCACCTCAATCACATCAAAACATTATTAGTTGTGGAAAACCTGCCTTCACCATAATAATTTTCCATACTTTGGTTGGCTCAGTTGACCGATACATTCTTTTCCATATTAACATTGAGGTTGTAAATTGTTAAAGAACAATAGGGACTGAAAGCTAAAGCAACTAATATGTGATGGCAGGGGATGGAACCAAATAATTGTTAAAACATACGAAAAATCAATGCACTAAGATATCACTTATTATGTAGGAAAGGATAAATGGATAGTATTATATAGGAAGCCTCATTATTCAAGATACAGAGAAAAATCTTCACATTATAAATAATAGAAATTACGAATACATTATACTATAATAGGCAACGAAATGAATTCCGTGAAACCTTGCATTACATTGCAGACCTCAATAATCCATGCAGCTTTCATCTCTCAAAGAAGTTTTGAAGTTAATCTTCCATAAACTGCAACTTTGGCGATACAATTCAGAATACTTGCATTATTCGTGTCCTGAAGGAGATAAATTAGAGACTAAAATTTTAGTAATAGAACTGAAAATCCCAAAAAAGGATGATATCGAGTTATTGGCATTAAGTACCTGTTAGCCTTCGAGCCACCAATGGCACTTTGCAACGTTCAGTTCAACCATTAGAAGTATATATTCCACCAGTCTGTTCAAGAATGTGATGTAAGCAAATCTCCATGGTCTCCAAAGTAGAATTGGTGCTAGTAAACCCCAAAAGCCTGTGAAGAACCCCAGTCCCAAGCTCATATATAATCCTCCATGGATATCTGAATTGTCATTTTCACTGTCAGCGGCTTCTCCTTCAGGCTCTTTTGCTTTCTTATCTTCGGGACAACTTCTGTTAAGTTGTTGACCACAAAGACCAATATTTCCTTCAAAGCTAGAGGCTTCAAAGGTTTGCAACTGCCTTCCCAAAGGAATTCTTCCACTCAGATTGTTGTTTGATAAGTCTAAGACGGTAAGACGATCAATATTGGCAAGTGTAGAGGGAATTCTGCCAGATAAATCATTTCTTGATAAGTCAAGAAATTCTAGCGAATCTAAATTTCCAATCTCGCGAGGGATTTCTCTGCTCAAATTGTTTCTTGATAAATTCAAAGAAACTAATCCAAGTAAATACCCTAACTCTTTTGGTATTTCCCCTGTCAATTCATTACTTGAGATATCAACACTCCTCAGAAGATACTCAGCGTTCCAAAATTCACGAACCTGACCTTTCCACATAAGTAACACGTTAGTTTCTTCCATTCCATTGGCAAAAAATTTAGATGACATTCTGCGGAAGTTTTCTGCTCCAAATGCAACCCCCCTTTCCATCATTGTAGTCAAATTTCTCAAACACGTTGGAATTCCTTTTGACAAGTGGTTCATTGAAAGATCCAAGAGACAAATTTGCCTCAAATAGCAGATCTGTTCTGGAACACTTCCAGAAAAGTTATTTAATCGTAAGTTCAAAATGTTCAATTGTTGCAGATTTTCTCCAATCCATGAAGGTATTGCACCAGACAACAAATTTTCACCTACGTCTAATACAGTTAATTTAGTGCAGCTTTTCAATGTGAACGGTAGTTCTCCAGTTAAATTGTTGTTTCGTAGGATCAGATATTGCAAATTAACAAGAGTACCCATAGATTGTGGAATCTTTCCTGACAATTTATTATTTTTGAGATCGAGAAATTGTAATGAACCTTTTAGATGTTCCCAACAATTGGGCAGCTGTCCCTTTATTTGATTATTTGATAAATCTAGAGTATACATTGATGTGGTTGTGCTTTTTCTGCAGAAGAACATGCCTAGATCTGAAATCTTATTGCCGGATAGATCCAACATGGAAGCTTGTGATAAAAAAGATGGAATTTCACCTTCAAGTTGATTTAAACTTAGAAATATAAATGCTCCACCATGATTAGTAAGCTTGATTGGTATGTCTGGAATAGTTCCTTTAAGACGGTTGTGAGACATGTTCAACTCACTTATATACTGTAGCTTATTCCAAAACCATTCTGGCACAAAGTCATCAATCTCAGCATCAGAAATGTCCANAAACTCTAAGCGATTTTGATTTTGGAGCCAACTCGGGAAACTAGGACCCAGTTTGCAAGAACCTAGTCCCAATATAAATAATTGAAAAGGTGGAATCCAAGTATCAGAAGACTTTAGAGACAATGAGTTGTCTGTCAAGTCTAACACCTTCAATTTTNACAAATTCGTTAGATGCAATTCAGTGATATCACCGGCTAAGTTATTCTCCTGTAGGTAGAGGGACTCCAACTCCTGTAGCAATCCAATGGATTTCGGTATTTCTCCGTATAAATGATTATTGGAAAGATCTAACAAGCTCAAAGATGTAAAGCTTGAAAGATTAGGTAGCATGCCAGTAATCCGATTATCAGATAATTGTAGACTCTGAAATACATGTCTGTTGCACGATGAAGAATTTTGAATAAAACTGGAAAGTTTCCCACTAAAATTGTTACCCCTAAGGTCTAAATCGCGCAACGTACATATATGCCCTAGAGAAGCTGGGATCTCACCATGCAGTCTGTTATAGAATAGGCTAAGAACTTCAAGAGAGTTCATTACGTTTCCAAATCTATTTGGAAAAAGACCTTCCATAAAGTTGTTATTAAGGTTAAGCCTATGAAGATTGGGGGTAAAGTTCAAAACCCAGTGAAATATAGTCGATGATTGAAAGAAGTTACCGGAGAGATCAAGAGTGACAAGAGAAGATGAAAAATTACTTGTTGAAGCGAATGGCACAAGAAAACTTTCATCAGTAAGGCGGCAATTTGCTAGATAAAGTTCTTGTAGTTTAGGGCAGAAGATTAAATTTCCTTGAGGAGGTGGAAAGACAATACTATTATGGTTGAACAACAATGAAAATGTTGATGATGGCAGCATATTATCAGAGAGATCGAGGAAGGAAAGAGAGGTAGAAAGGTTGGAATGAAAATGAAACAAAGATGAAATATTATGATCTGAAAGACTACAAGAAACTAACCTCAACTCTCTTAAGTTAGGAACAAGCTCTCGAATCGATTTTAGCCAGTGATGAGAGGAGCTAAGAGGCAATAAATCTAGGCCAAGAGTATCTAATGAAGTGAGAGAAGATAGCCATTTTGCATCCTTAATTGATAGATCAAAATGACCTCCAAGTCTAAGAGTTTGCAAGAAAGGAAGATTCCCAACCCGGAACGGTATTGCTCCAGAAAGTCCAATCTTCCAAAGATCAAGATACCTCAATTGGGTGAGATTTCTAAGTTGACCAGGAATTTCTCCACGGAAATCATTGTAACTTAGATCTAGATATCGTAAACTTATAAGTTTCCCTAGTTGAGAGGGGATTTCTCCACTGATACCATAGCTGTTTCTTAGATCAAGATACTCCAACTTTGGGAGATTTCCCAGAGAATAAGGAATAGTCGCGGCAAACCATGAAAATGATAGATTGAGATATCTCAAGTGTTTGAAGGAGCCCATGTTTTCTGGTATCTGACTGTCACTGAATTCACATAAGGTTACATCCAAATGTTGAATGTTTTGCAATTCAATCAATGAAGTGAGGTTAAATACACCGCTCAAATGTTGCAACTGAAGCATGTATATAAGACCTGTTTCGTTGTCGCATTCTACGCCTTTCCATTTGCAGCAATCTCCATCATTCTCATCATTCCTCCATGTAGACAGTATGCCATAGTAATCTCGGAGGCTATGTTTGAAGTTGAGAAGTGCTCTTTTTTCCCTCGCAATGCATGTCACGTGTGAGTTCTGTGATTGAGAGATGAATCCAAGAATGGATACGTGGAAATGCAAAAACCACACTGATATTGCAAACAAAAATCTGATGAAATAACTGTCCATTCCAGATATGAATTTTGAGAAACAACAATCACTTTTGGATAAGTGTTTATAAAGTGTTAACATTATTCTAGTATATAAAAACATAAATCCTACCGTGCCTTGTTGGTTGACATAGGATACTACCATTGCAAGTAAGTGTCAATTTGAATATCTCAGAAATAGAAATAATAGTTAAATACTTTATAAAAAAAATAAACTCATACATTACTATAAAATATTGTTGTTGAATCAGTTCCCTTTAAAATCCTTAAAAGACTGTAAATTTAAAATCCTAAATAATTAAAATTTAAATCTTCAGATCGAGTAAAATCATTTCTTTCAATATATTATTGTTTTGAAATGTAATTTATACATTAAAATTATAATAATTTTATTTTAAAAAATTATTTTAAAGAATTCATTTTTAAAATATATTAATATAAAACTAAATTTATTTTATTATATTAATCAAATTTGTTACAAAAACAAATTCTTTTCATATTTTTCATTTTTCATCAATCTAAATAATTTCATTTTTTCATTGTCTCTCTTACTTTATTTCCCATGATTACCGTCGTCCCTTAAATCCAAAAATTTAAATTAAATAGGATCACGAATGTTTGATGTAATGTTTTGTCTCGGTACATATATATATATATATATATATATACATATATATATATATATATATATATATATATATATATTTTGATGAAGAATCATTTTATAAATTATTCTTCAATTTTTCTTTCCAATTTTTGATAGACCAAACAAAATATCCCTTTGTAAAATTAACATAATATTATTGTGAGCTATGTATCAAAGTCTCTTATGCAATGGAGATAAAAATCATTAATTCTTCTCTAATAATCAGGTTGAGTTTTCTCACATAATTAAGAGAAAGCAGAAAATTTATGTTATTTTTCATCTTTTTACAATAACAATTATTTCTTTTGAAAAAAAAAAGAAATAATTTATCAACAATTCTTAAGTTTAAGTGACCCTGTCAAGCCTTGAGAAATCCTTAGTTTCTTCCACCATAAGATAAAATTGTTCAGGCAAACTAATAAAAAATTTATCAACAATTGTCAACTGTATCTCCATGTGACTTTATTTGATTAATTAATCACTAAATAAAAATTATTAAATAAAAATCAATTTGTAGAAAAAAATTTATTATATTAATTAAGACACGATTTTATAAATTAAAAATTATTGATATTTAAAATAGTGTTTATTATTAATATAAATTTATTATTGATTTGTGAATTAGAATATAAATTGGTTTTTGATATTAACTATTTTAACAATTATTAGATTCTAAATTAGGTACCAAAGTTTTATAAACATGCAATTTTTATTAAACACTTACAAAATCTCATTATTTATATTATTTTCCGAAAGACGATGATTTGAAAAAAAATGGTATAATAATCTTGAACAATTTATTTGGAAATGTCAGTAGTTTTATTTTCCTTTTCAGAATTAAAGTAGAGAATTTGATGTTTGATAATCAGATAAAAAATAATTGAATTTCTACGCAAATTCCCCTGTCAACATCCCACAAAGGGTTGAATCGAATCAATACCAATAAATATCAATAAATACGTTATTTGTCGAATTTTCAAGTCTTCTTAGCTTGGGTCTCATCAATATTTATAACGTAGCAAGTCTTCTTAACTTCGGTCTCATCAATATCAATAAATACGTTATTCGTTGAATTTTCAAGTCTTCTGATCGTAAAATATGGGTTAGAAAATTAAACACTTCAATCACATCAATACATTATTATTAGTTGTGGAAAATATAATATAAAAAACGGAGTTCCACCATGCATGATAACCTGAGGAGCTAAGCGTAATATCATCCCTCTTTTTAAGTTCAATTTCTAATTTTTAAAAGATAAAAATATTTAATTATAGTTTGAGAAACGCAGGGAATATCTGTTTTTAATATATTTAATCATTTCACAACCTTGACATTCAGGATTTACAATTTTTTTTATTACAAAATAAATTTTAAACTCGTCAATTTAATTTTATAAATCTTTATACTATAAGGATTCAACTTATATTTCTTTATTTATATTTAGACCATTCTAAGTCATCGTTCACTGAAAGATAATCTTTTTTTTTCATTAAAAACAGTATCAGGGTTCATTTTGTAGAGTTTTTTTATTTTTATTATTATTATTATTATTATTATTATTATTATTATTATTATTATTATTATTATTATTATGAACTATTCTTTTATGATAATATCTATTTTTTTTCTCTCGCTAAAAATCTCTTCTCTATAAGAGAACAAATTTTTCTCTATGATAATTATCTACAAACTTATGAATGCTTTATAAAGCATTGAGCTCCGATATATCTATCATTATAGAGAGCTAATGGAATATGCCTAAAGTCCAATAAAATAAAATTGTTAGTAATAAAAAGGTAAAAGTATGATAATAAAAAGCATATTGAAAATTTTTGTAGGTTCAAAACTAGACATTTGATTTGTAAGTAACTTAAGAAAGTATGTAAAAACAAACAAAACAAAAAAGGAAAGACTACTCAGATTGTCCAACAATACCACCACACAAAGGAACAACTCTTTGCAACCTACTACTCAACAAGAAAGAAGTTTGGTTGATAGGCTCGGGTGCACAAATCACATTACTAATAAAAGTGATAATGAATTGTTTTTATCATATGATCTCTTTTCATTTGATATTTAAAAATATAGAATTAAATATGTTATGGTTTCGAAACTTAAAATTGGAATTCATTTCTTACCAAATCTTTGATACATATTTTAGTCCTAAACATAAAAAATGAATAATAGAATCTCTTAACCTAATGATATTATTTTTTAGGTTTATTAAACAACTTTTCATATTGATATTTGAGTTAAAACATATTGAATATATATATATATATATATATATATATATATATATATATATATATATATATATATATTTGAAATTTGAAAATTAAAATGTCTTAAAATTTGATATACTAAAAACATATTTAATCGAAAAATATTTAAACATTTTGTTAGTTATTGAAGTGATTAAATACTTCTCATATTTTTGTAAAGAAATGAAAACTTGAATTTAATGCTGATGGAAGTGAGGTGGACTTTAGAGTCTTTCACCCAGCTACCAAAAGCCTAGTCCAGGGAGAAAATTTTCAGTTTGTTAAGCTACTAAGGTATTCACTAAACAAGAGGTGAATTCCGACATTGATTGCAAAGCTACCCGTCATTCACTATAACGTTTATACAATATCAGACCAAATGGATTAATAAGGTTTGGAACACCTCACACCAATACACATATAGTACATCATTTTAGATATATAAAATGACTTTTTCTTTTTCTCTTAATTGGCTACTTTTGAAGATTTGATGTGTTGATTCTTCAATGTTTCCTCTCTTATGAGTTCGTTGTTTTGCTTTTTCAGGAGTGCGTGCATTCATCTTATGGTAATGTTCATATTTATAGTATAACTGGTAATTATTACACTTTTCTCAATTTAAATTCTAGTTTTGCACTTTGGTTCTTGTTTATATATTTCAAGACTTAGTTTGTAATAAGCTCTCCATGTAATGAAGTAGAAGAAGAGAATATTACTAAACTTATCCTTAGATTTTAAAATCATAATATCATGAAAAATAATTAAGAATATTTTTGTTCTTATTCAAGTAGTATCCTTATAGGAAAAGTATTAGAAAGTGAGTTTAAGTCTAACCCAATCCTATAAAAACAGTTTGTAAAATGAGGTTTGCACCTCACTTATATATTATAATTTGGCCTTACCTCTAGTTGATGTGGGACATCCAACACACCTTCTTCACGCCGAAGTATAGACATCTCGTGTATGATAGTAGAAATTGAGTGGTCCAATAGTGGTCCGACACGGATGTAATAGAAATGTCCAAAAATACAAGAAATATCGCTGGGATAGACTTTTTAACTATGATACTAATACCATATTTTCAATTTGTTTTATGATATATAAATATTTGAATTATATTTTGGAATATTTATGATGATACATAATTATTTTGTATTAATTATTTTAGTTTGTGTTTATTATTTCAAATATGCTTATGTTAGATTGGTTAGTTCAATGAATGTAAGTTTTTGAACTGATAAAAACATTTGATTGACATAAATTCTTAACTTTATTTTATACTTGTATATAATCAAATAATTTTGTTATCATGATGTTTAAGGATAGTAAAGCTGATAAGGACTTTAAATCTAAATTAATTTTATAAAATTAAAATATAAAATAAGGTTTACACTTATATATATTTTTAAAATTAGTATTACTTTAGTAGAAATGAGATTTTTAACAATTATTTTGATGGTTTCTTAACAATTATTTTTTATGGTGGTTGGTGTTGTTTTGAAGTTGTATATCATGTTATAACTAGATTACGGGAATTTTGACTGAATTACTTTTCTTAGTGCTAATCATATATGACACAAGTTTCTGTTTCAAAATTAAGAATATTCATTTGTTGTTGTTCTCTGTCTTCAAGTTCGAAAAAAAGAGAGTTATTTTAACAATTCTCTTTTATTAATTTCTTGACAATATATATTTATGATTAATCTGTTTTAAATATTATTTTAAATATAAATTCAAACATATTAATAAAACAATAAAACATGTCCTGTTTTAAAAAATTTTATTAAAAATAGTTGTAAAAATATCAACACTCTCGAATTATTAAAGACCAATTGGGGTTGAAATCTGAAGCAACTAATACGTGACGACAGCAGAGAGACTGAAAAAGTATTATATGACTATTAAACTTGGTTTTATATCTTCCATTATTGCTGACACTACCAAATTTGGGTACTCAATCTGACTGTGACAGACCACTATATTCAAAATATTCACATGTGGCATATGAAAGAAAAAGAAGTTAAGCATACATTATACAATAAATAAAAGACAATGAAACACATAAATTTGTTGAAACACTGATTTGCATTACATTGTGAATCTCAATGCCTAAGTTTATAAACAAATTCTCTTTATTTTATTGAACTATACTTAAATTTGAAACACTTAGTCTTGTTATTTTAAAACACTAGTTAACTCTAATATCTTATTTTCTAAATTTTTACATGTACCAAATAAAACTTTATAAAAAACAAAATATTTATTAAATTTGTAAACATTATAAAATTAAAGTTAATAAAATTTAAAAATATTTTTAAAAATTTACAAAAATATATATTTAAATTTAAAACTATTTTAAATATTTTTTACTTCCATTTTTAAAATTCTATTAAAAGCTTTTCTATATATACTAATAAAAATTATAATACATCATTGAATATGAAATTAAAACAAATTAAACTAATAAAAATAAAAATTTAACATGAATCTTTTTAATATATGTTAAATAGTAATAAACATTATTAATAACAACGATATTAAATTATTATATTATAGTAATTAAATTTTTTTATATACGTATGATAAATAATTAGAAAAATAAAAAACTTATATATATATATATATATATATATATATATTATGCTTAAATTTTGTTTAAATATATAACCTTTTTTAATTTATGATAAAAGTGATTACTTATTATATTTTTCTCATAATTACTTGACAATTATTTGTGTAAACATTGTAACTCTGTTAAGAAAGTTTAAACAAAACATAATACGGGAAAGTAACTGATCGAGAGATGGTAATGTTATAACAAAACTAACAGTAACAATAATATACAAAAAATATAAATGAAAATAAAATTAAATACTTAATGCAATAGAAAGATCAATATCCTTTAAAACAGTACTAGACAAAGTGAGCTAAAAAAATTAAAATCTTAATTGATAAAATAAAATATTCGAAAATAACAATTGATATGATTGGATTCTTAAATATTTATTTTGTTTCAAATATTATCATGAATATTTAGTTGCAATAAATATACACACGAAGTGACAAATTTTATTTTATCTACTCATTCATTTTATATATGGTAGGTTTATTAATTTAGGGTAACTGTTTTCAGTGTTCTGTTAATGATGATTTTTACTAATTGACACATAAATGCCATTTATTAAACTTTATTATATTTCGAAATTTATTTTATTAAATGAATTCTTATCAAAGATTTAACTTAAATGTTTGCATTGTAATTACCTTTTAGTACACCTCTAATGCAAGTCTCTTTATTGTAAAAGACAAAGAAAACTAAGCCAATATTTTATTGCAAATATTTCTTTTACTTATTAAATCAATTGACTGTATAGTAATGCAAAAAATTTAAAAGGTAGTAATTTATAATGATTAATTTTGTAGAAAGATTGATACAATATATAACCTACATAAAAACAGTAACTTGGGGGTGGTTAAATATGGAAACTTTGATGTTTGAAGTAGTTATAATATTATTTTGATTTTTATTGATTGATAAAAGTAAAATAATAATGTGATATTTGTTTATTTATTAATTTAGACATAATAACACATGTTCATAATATATATCATATCCTTAACATAATTTATTTTCAATTTCAAAAGACATTATATTACTGTTATTATTTCGATGTACTTTTTGTTGCAATTGTAATGAAACATTGTTTGAAAAAAGGTTTGAAGTTTCATGAATGTTTAAATTCGGATAAAATATATTGATAGATTTCATGAAGATGTCAAATAATGGTGATGGTACTCAAGAACCATAAAAGAATAAGACAATCGATTCATTTATTTCTTACACATATGATGAAGATAACAAGATTTCAATTGTAAAAGAAGGAAAAACTTTTTTGTTGCAACTATTGTAAGAAAGAGTTTCTTAGTTCACAAGCTTTAGGAAGACACCAAAACGCACACAATCAAAAACGGGTTATGGCAAAACTTGTTGAAAGTTTTAATTCTTATTACTCTTATTATTCAAATTTGTATAACTCTCATTATTTCCTTTATAGAAGATATGTTAATAGGGTACTTGGGATTAGAAATGATTCAATGTTAACAAGCTTCTTTGAACTTCAAGATATAAATATTATAATGATGTTAATACTTCATGAATCAAACTTCGAAAGAAACCAATAAGATGTTATTAATCATTCTGTTTTAGAACAAACATCCAACGAATATTTTGTAATCTTGATTTTTCAATCAATTTTTGTATCTAGTATCAACTGTTGAATTTTTCCTTTGAGAGCATTGTTATTTAGTTTGAATTTTAGGATTTTTTTTTTCTTATATAGTTTTTTTTGAGTGGTGTGATAAAAAAGGTCAATTTTACACTTTTACTAAAAAATTATATATTTGTTTTTGATTAGTAAGTTTAAAAAAATATATTTTTGAACAAAAGTTTCAATCGTAGATTTGACATTTTTTAATGTATGTTGGCATTTATTTTCCAAATAATGATTAAACATATTAACTTTTCAGAGTAAATATGATTTAAAAAGTATATATATATATATATATATATATATATGGGTAATATGTTTTTTAAAAGGATGAATTGTGGTGTTGTAGTTTAAATTAAAGAATAAATAACTATTTTTTTATATAAATTTAATCATTAGGTTAAAAAAATTTAGAAAATATACTTATAATCTAATAAAAATTAATATATTTTATTAACTACAAAAATAAATAATTAAAACGTCACATATTTCTCCTTAAAGAATGTAATGGCTGAATTATTAATTTTTATATTCAAACAATAATGTGTTGATAATGAAAAGCAATAATTGAACGTTTAATTAAAGGAGAAATAATAACTATCCCTCTTTATCAACTAAAAAATAGTATTACTTTCAATATATAATATTTCTAAAGAAGAATGAGTTATTGATAGAAGTTCGGTAATTTGAATTTCTTTTCTTTCTTCTTCGGTTAAGTGTATTTCTCGATTTAAAAATGAGTATTTTGAAAGAAAAATAAATATATTATTTGATATTTGATTTCAATAATGCATAATAAAAAATAATTTGTCATAGAAGATGTGTACTCATTAATAGTAATAAGTTAATAGCTAGACAAAACAAGTTTCTTTATCTCATGCCAATCTTTAAAGAAAATATTCATCATCTTTATACTCAACTCTAACATTGTATAAAGTAATAAGATGATGCTATAACAAACCTTTATATACAACAGTAACAATCTTTTAAAACACTACAACAGCGTGAGCTAAGAAATTTTAAAATCTTAATTGATAAAATAAAATATTCAAAAATAAGAATTGATTCTTAAATATTTATGCTTTGTTACAAATACCATCATGAATAATTAATTGCTATATTATACATATATACACACACGCACTGGCAATTTTTTTATCTACTAATTCATTGTATATATTGTAGGTTTATTAATTTATGGTTGCTGTTTTCAATTTTCTGTTAATGATGATTTTTACTAATTGACATAAATGTCATTCATTAAATTTTATTATCTTTTGAAATTTATTTGATTAAAACATTACATAGGAGTGGGAAATTAAACAATATTAATGATGGTGTATACAAATTAAAACAAAGAGTATCTTCAATCTGTTATCAAAGATATAATTTAAATGTTTGCATTGACTGTAATTACTTTTTAGTACACCTCTATGCAAGTCTCTTTATTGTAAAAATCAAAGAGAACTAAGTCAATATTTTATTCCAAATATTTCTTTCACTTATTAAATCAATTAACTGTAAAGTAATACAATAAGTTTTAAAGATACTAATTTATAATAATTATAGTAAGATTGTTACAATGTATATCAGGCAGAAAAATAGTAACTTTTGAATAAGTGGTGGTTAAATATGGAAATTTTGGTGATTGAAATAGTTGATAATATTATTTTGATTTTTATTGATTGAAAAAATAATAATATAATGTGACTTTTTTTATTTATTAATTTAGACATAATAACACTCATTCAATATATACATATATATATATATATATATATATATATATATATATATTCACACTATAGTCTTCACATGATTCATTCTCAGTTTCCAAAAACATTCTATTATCGTTATCACTTCCATATTCTCTTGTTACACTTAATTGTTATAATGAAACATTGTCTCAAAAAAGGTTTGAAGGCTCATCAAGGTGAAAGTTCAAATGATGATAAAATAGTATTGATAGATTTTATGAAGACGTCAAAGAATGGTGCTGGTATTCAAGAACCATCGAAGAGTAAGACAATCGATTCATCTATTTGTTACACAAAAGATGAAGATAAGAAGAATGCAAATGTGAAAGAAAGAAAGACTTTTTGTTGCAACTATTGTAAGAAAGAGTTTTCTAGCTCACAAGCTTTGGGAGGACACCAAAACGCACACAAACAAGAACGGACTATGGCAAAATGTGTTGAAGGTTTTGATCCTTATTACTCTTATTATTCAAATTTATATAACTCTCATCATTCCCTTTATGGAGGATCCTTTAATAGGGTACTTGGAGTTAGAAAGGAATCCATGATTCAAAAGTTTCCTTGGACGTCAAGACATGAATATTCATTGTTTAAAAGGGATCATAAGACGTCTATATTTGATGGGTTCGAAATTATGAAGAGTGATAACAATTATAAGACCACACATCAAACACTCTCTCTTTTTACAAGTGATCCTAACACTTCATCAAGCCAACTTCGAAAGACGACAATGGTTGCAACAACAAATATTGTTGATCACTCTGTTCCTGAACAAGCTTCCAATGAAACATCTTGCAATCTTGATTTGTCACTCAATCTTTCTACATAGTATGCACTGTTTAATTTTTACTTTGAGAGCACTTTTGTTTAATTTGAATATTGGGAAAATGTTATTATGGGTTTTTTTTTTTTATTTTTTATGTAATGTTTTGTGAGTGATGTGAAAAAGGTAATTATTAAACTTTTTTTGAAAATTTATATATTTGTGATTTGTGATTGATTACATTTATGATTGATTAGTGAGTTGAAAGAAAAATATATATTTTAACAAAAATTGAAGCTTAAATTTGATAATTTTGTAATGTATGTTGGGTATTTCTTTCGTAATTAATTAATGATTAAATATATCAACATTTTTGTAGGAGTACAGATTATTAAAATAAATGAAACATTTTTATAAGGATTATCAAAGTCAGTGAAACGTGAAAAACGAAAAAGAATATGTTTTCTTACCGAAAACGCAGGGTTTAAACATTTTATACAAAGTGCAGTATGCAAAATTACATAAAAGATATAATTTCCTAGTATCACTCGCTGTTAACTTAGAAATTTTTGGTTTTGAGTATACTTAAAAATATTATTTTATCTTTAATTGATTGTTTTCTATTTTAAATTATACTAATTGGAGATAATAACGGTTACACAATATTTTATTTATTACTCCATATAGATATGCTAACATTAATAGAAAATAAATATTTTTTTACACATGAATAATTCATTCCCAATTTCAAAAGCTTCAAATAGCTCGGAGTTATTACCTTTAACTTTATCGTTTGCATCACATAGTGAAATGGGTTTGGACATTTTCTTTATTACTCTTTTTATTCATGTTTTCATATCACTCATTTTCTTTAGAGCGGTTTTTTTTTTTTTTAAAAGAACATTTAAACTTATTTCATGATTCAAAAGTTTCCTTATAATATATCTTAAAAATATTTGTCGTTAATAAAGAATCATGACAAATTCAGTTTATTAGTTTATATTTTGAGTTTGGGAATTTAAAATGTGATGAAAAAAATTAGAACTGTTAAAACGGGTAATCCGGCTCGACCCATCCGACCCACCATGGGTTGGTCACTTAGTGAGCCAACCCAACCCGACTCATTTATTAGTGAGTCAGAAAAATCTGAACCCGGCTCGACCCACTACGGGTTGGTGGGTAAACGGATTGGCTCACTAGTCCACTTAATTACAATTTTTTTTAAAAATAAAAAAATACAAACTTTCTATAATTGAAATCTAAACAAATTTTACTCCCAAATTTCACTCCCAACATAAATGTTTAATTAATTTTGAAAATATGGAACTTAAATAATTTTTTCAAGCAAAAAAAATAATAAATATTTTTTTATAAAATTAAAATTAAATTTCAATAAAATAAAATTAGGTAGGCGGGTTGGTGGGCCAACCCAGCCCGCCACGGCCTACCACAGATTCAATCCGCATGAGCCGGGTTTAAATGAGCCGGGTTGAAGTCTGACCCGCATAAAAAAAATACAATTTTTTCAAACTCAACCTGTCCTGAACCCGTGACGGACCAGGTTGGCCCGCGGATTGTGACCCATTTTGACAGCTTTATAAAAAATAATGAGATGCCAATTTTAAAGCTTATTAAAAACTCAATTTTATAAAAATAATTTAAAAAATGAAATTTGTATTTATGTTTGTATTTTATGTGGGACTAAAAATTTAAAATGATATTTTTAAATAATCATGATACTATATTAAATAAAAATAAAATATAAATTTATTTCAATATGTAAAATAATATTTTTCATATTGTTAATGAAGAGAATTGCACCAGAACCCAATTTCCTGGTCGACAGACCAAGATACCTCAAATGTGACAGACTTCCAGTTGAGAAGGAATTGCACCAGAAAGATAATTTCTTGAGAGATTTGAGATATCTTAAGCTTTGGAAGAAGCCGATGGATGGTGGAATTCGACCGCCAATGGAACGATCATTAGAGCTGAGATCCAAATATTCCAAATTTTGCAAGCCAACCAATACAGTGATACTGATTGAACCTGACAATAATGAGATTCTGAATCATGAAGATCAAGCATTTTTATGTGACCAGTTTTATTGTTGCATTGAATGCCTTCGCATATGCAACAATATCTATCATTTTGATAGTCTTTTATACGTGGACATCATTCTTAGGATAAATATAACGGATTTATTAATAATTTTATTAGTTTGGATATAGTAATATTTTAGTTCTATTTTGATAAAAATAAAATAAAAATTGATAATTTTAATTTTCCATTAATTTAGGTGCCATAATATTGTATTTGATTAATATAAGATACACTACAAAAATTAAGATTTTTATCGAAGATTTCTTTTTTCGTTTCTGGTAATTATAAGCTTCGAAAAGTACATTACTCGTGATTAGAAAAACTATTGGAAATAGCTATGTGGGTAAGTAATTACTAGTGGTCTTTTGAAAAACTGTCGGAAATAGCGGGATTTTGGAAAAATCTTTTGGAAAAAATGTCGAAATTAGCAAGGGTTTTAGAAAAACCGTCAGAATTAGCGGGGTTTTATTGAAGCTGTCGAAACTAGTGGGAGTTTTGCTGCATCGGAAGTGTGTACAAATTTGTTTTTTTTTTTAGTTTTTAATTGTAATAAAATGAGATTAAGATAAAATTAGTTTTATTAATCAAGCAAACAATGAAATAATATGAACTAAAACTGAATATTATATATAAAATAAACTACATTGTTCAACATATTAATATGTTCATACAACTAATTGTTCATATATTAAAAGAAAGATGTTTAATACTAAATTAACATACTAAAAATATGACTAAGATGTTCATTATAATACTAAAAAAGAAAAAAATGTCTAATTTTGTTCTTCTTCCTTACTTTGTTTAGCATGCTCGTTTGGTCAAATACCTACAATATAACATAATAGTTAGTTGGTAATATATTTAATAAAAAGAATCATACAAATTAATTTAGCAATTATTACCGATGATGGTTGAAACATGGCAAACTGTGAAAGCAATGAACCCTGACGATTTTGTAACAAAAGTGACATCATTGCCTTCATTTCATTGACTTATGATGTCAATGTAGATACTTGTAACAATTTTTTTTTTTTAAAAAAGTAAGAAAATAATGCCTAACAAATTAATCATAAAACTAAAAAAACCAATTAAATATTGATAAAATATTTATTAACCTATGTTTGTAATTCTTCAACTTGAGAAGATGTTGATGATCCACTATGAGAACGAGCATGAACTCCAAAGACTTTAGATGGGCAAAGACCTAAATCTAGACCGTGAATGCGACCGCAATGCTCATGGATTCCTAAAGCATGAGTCAATGAATCTGAATTGGATATTTCTTTTGATTGAGACACTAATGTTGTGGATTCATATGCTTCAATTTTTTTCTACATACAACATTTAATAAATTAGTGAAATTGTCTAAATCAGAGAAAACATGTGCATACTTAGATGATAACACTTTCCAAAGCCTTAGGAACATGATAATGCACACCTATGTGTTATTTCAATGCATAGAAAGCGAGAAATATATGGCATAGTATGCATCTGTTTAATGGGTTTTCAGTAAAAAGATCATTGCCTAGAAAAAGTAAAGATTTTTTGCGAGCAATGTCATTGGCGAGGGTGTATTCGCAGCTTGTATTGTGTCAATGAGTACTTTCTATGATGTTTTATGTCACCTGGGGTGTATTCGAAGGAATTTACAGCTTTAGTGGTGCATATCAAGTGAGGTGCAATAAACAAATGGAAGCCATGATCCTCTATAATGCATACAAAGGAACCCTTTTGATTTAGATTCCTAAAGCCTAGGTAAAAAGCCACTCATGTCGTGGCAATTAAGAAGCAGATGCACAACAAAGCCATTTCAATTGGTCCTTTATAATGCAAGGCATGATTCTAGCATCCAAGAAATACATGCATAGGTGTTACACTTTTTTTGAGAGGTCAAGCTTGTCTTTATAACATTTTCATTAATCATTAAAGAATAGAGCATCGTTTTACTTGACCGGATCAGATTAATCATGATGCAAAGTCATATTAATCTTCTTGATGTTAACTCCTAATCACTCTGCACGTGATCGGATGGCCGAGACAAATCTCTAGAGATAGATTAAATAGTTGTTTTCATTTTGTGTTGATATTTTGATTTTAGTTTTTATTTTTTGTACTTGACTCAAAATTCTATTTGTACTTATTTAAAGACGATCAAGGTTCAATGAAAATCATCAAGAGTCCTATCATAGTGGTTTGCCACATTTTTTTAACAAAGTGGTATTATAGCTTTATGTTCAGAGTACCGAGAAAAGGTTTTCCACGAAATATGTGTGCCATAGTTGACACAAAAAACCAATTACGACAATAGGTGTTTGTAAATGAAGGTTCTTCTTGGATCCCAAGATGTATAGGAAATAGTGGAGAATTGGTACAATGAACCGACAAAGGATGAACATCAGACAATTACTCAGAAAGCTGCATTGAGAAAGACACGGGTGAAAGACAAATCAACTTTGTACTTTCTGTACAATGCAATGGATAAATCATAGTTTGTGAAAATAGTTAATGCGAAGTCAACAAAAGAAGCCTGAGAAATTCTGGAGGTGAGTACAAAGGAGATATCTGTGTTAGGCAGGTTTGAGTACAGACTGTCAGAAGAGAGTTTGAACATATGGAGATGGATGAAAATGAGGGAGTTGTCGAGTATATAACTCGAGTGGAGAAGATGGCTAACCAACTCAGATTGAAAGAACAAGAGATGCCTGTTAACTAGGTTGCGAAAAATATCTTGAGAAATCTGATGGATGATTTTGAAAGTATCATGATCATTATTGAAGACATAAAGGATCTGTCAATTCTCATTATGGAGGAATTAGTTAGGTCAGTAAAGGTCCATAAACTTAGGAAAAAAAAGAAAGAAAAGGAACCTGATGATCAAGTACTACTGGCACAATTTGACTCAAATTAAGCTCGAAATACTTAGAGTCGAGGTTTTGGAGGTAGCGGACAAGGTAGATGTGGCCGAGGTGATAATGAAGTCAGCACAAACGAGTTCGGGCAACGAAATTGGCGTGACCATGGTCGTGCAAGAGGCCCTAGAGGCCTATCTAAGACAGGTGTGGAGTGCTTTAAATGTGGCAAATATGACCACTATGCAAACAAATGCAAATCAAGAAACTGTTATAATTATGGAAAGATCAGCCAAAAAGTAGGGCTTTGCCAAGTTGAGAAGAAAAGTGAGAGAAAACTTCTTACAAAAGAAGATGAAGAACATAAGGGGATTTTGGTTTTTTCAAACAACTAAGACATGTTCAAGACCGAGTTATTTGAGGTAGTGCAAGAGGAGACCAAGCAACTGAATGCCAAGTAGATTCAAACCAACTTGTTTAAGGCTGAACAGGAGGAGACTGAAGTATCTGAAGTTAAGTAGGAGAAAATCGGGTTGTCTAGAGCCAATGAAGTGAACGCCGGTCTATTGAGTACGGAGTTTTCAAAGAACTCGACAATTGCTGATGAAGTGCTCGAAAATGAAGGAGATGAGCTCGATATATGGTGCGACAAACGTGGAGAAGGAAAACTTGGAAAAGAAATTCAAACAAAAAGATGAAAAGATTCAATGGATAGGGAGGCTTCTAGATGAAGCTAATAAATTATGAATAAATAGAAGGTTGAGCTTAAAAATCTAAAGAAGGTGGCTGAAGACAATGATTAGAAAACATCTAGTGTTCTTGAACTAGAAGAAAATGGGGAAGAAGAAGATGAAGATGTTGTGACGAACCTAATGAGTAAAATTTTAGAAGAGGTGAAGAAGTTGGTCAAGGTTGCTGAGCAGTCAGCCAAGATTGTTGAGAAGTCACCTAAAGTTTGAAACAAGTTGATAAATGTTAATGAGAAGTTGGGCAGAAAAAAGAATAAGTCGGGCAAAGAATTAGAGAGTTCAGCTAAGATGAAAGACAACATGTCCAACATGAAGAATATGAAGAATCCAACTCTTAATGGAAGAAGTAAACCTGATGTGGGATGATACACATGGAAAGCTAGGGTGCAAAGATGGAGGATGGACAAATTTAAGTTTATGGGAGAGTTTTGTTAGGATATAAACTTAAATATATGGGGTTTATTAGTAATTTTTTTTAGTCTTATTTTATTTGTTTGGGTATAGTAATATTTAGTTTGATTTTGATAAAGATAAAATATGATTTAATGGTTTTGGTTTTCCATTTATTTAGGTGCATTATTATTTTATTTGGTGGATATAAGATAAAGATAGATTAAGTAATTGTTTTTATTTTGAGTTAGTTGATATTTTGTTATTAGTTTTTATTCTTTGTACTTAGTCGCAGGTCTTATTTGTATATATTTAAAGGGTGTCAATGTTCAATGAAAATAATCACAGTGAATTGGAAAGTCCTATCATAGTGTGTTCCACATTTTTTTAGCAAGCATGCCATAGTAATCTCATACACTTTGTATGAAATTGAGGAGTGCTTGTCTTTCCTTCTGTATACATTCACTTGTGAACTCTGTGATAGCAAGTTGAATCTAAGAACAAATACTTTGGTATGCATAATGTACATAAACACTGAAAACAATATTTTGAGAAAGTAACTACGTACAATATTTCTATGACCTCTCTTTGTTCACTATTCCAATTCAAGCAAGGAAGAAAGTTTGGAAGTAGAATTTTCTAAATGAAAGGAAAATTAAAGGAAACACCTCAAGCCAACACAAAAGATAGTCTTTAAGTTGATTCTTTATCTACAAGAGATTAAAGCCATAACTCGTAGTTGAGATGTGTTTAGCTTTAGCTATCGATCGAGAGGGCTATTGTCCTTTGTGTATTTATCATCCAAGATACAGGGTTGTTGTTAAGCCCCTAACAAGTGTACCAGATCGTTATCAAGTAATATAAACGGGTAAGTCCGAGTATCGTTTTCCCCAAAGGACTCTTAGGCCTTAACTTTCATGTAAAAAAATCGCGTAAGACTTGAGAAAAGAATAAATTTGGTGGTTATATGCAAAGAACAAAAATAAACATGCAATGCAGTTGATTCAATTAGTTTTGAGAAACTATGGATGAATGGTGTTGTTGGGGTTTACAATTTCATCTTACCCACTCTCATATATCTACTCTTCTTATTTACTTCACTTATTTATCTAATTGTCATGCAAACTTTCTAGTTTACCCTTAACCCAATCCCTTGGTGAAAAGAGCCTATTATTAATTACCGGCTTGCTATCCCTAGCCTCCCCTAGTAACCAATAATGCAATGCGATCGGAAGCAAATACAATTGACCGTCCTACCCCTATCCATAGGCGATATTGGCATAATCAAGGAATTTCTCACCAGTTCATGACATTACCGTACGTCCCCATATCGATAAAGACAAACTTCTTTTACTGAATGAGTTAAACAATAAAAGCATTGAGCACAAATGAGAACCCAACAATTGATAAACAAGTATATGACAAGCATATGAAATAAATAAGAATTTGAATATATGAGAGTTTCAAAAGATTACATTGTTCCCCAACAACAAAGGGTTTAGTTCACCATAATTATGGTGAATCTAGATGAAATATGATGAAAGAATGGAAGAAATAACCCTAAACTTGGTTGATTGGAGCCTAAGCCTCCAAGGAACCTCCTCCAAGGTGTGTGGAATAGCTCTGGACGTTTCTCTCTGCCAAAAGAATCCCCTTCTAATTCGCACTGGGGCTATATATAAGCCCAAAAAGATAACAGAAAGATAACAGAAATATTACATAATCTAGCTAATAAAAACAGACAACCGCCTAGGCACCTAAGTTCACCGCTCAGCTATTTGCCTCTTGCCGCTTTGACCGCTCAGCGGTCAGTTTTGCCGCTGAGCGGTTTCCCTCTAATCGCTCTAAGCGCTTAGCGGACCATTCTGGCGCTCAGCGGACCATTCTGGCGCTCAGCGGCTCACTTGACCCTTCTTTTCATCATTTTTCTCCTTCTTTCATGGGTCTAAGTCCACCTTACTTCACTTCCATCTTTAATTCATCTAAAAACCCTGCAAAACAATGTAAAACAAGCATAATATCACTAAAACCAAATTTTGACTCTCAAAAGACTCAAATAAGTGTTTTACTTTATTTAAAGCTCATTCTAAGCCATAAAGGGTGTGTTTTACTATCAAATTTAAGCATGCAAATAACGGTTTTTAGACCGTTATCAGTTGCCTCTAATGAAGTGACATCGTCCATTTGTGCTCTTCCTCTTAATACTATCCCTAACATAGTTTGCATCGTTGTATCCTTGCAACCTTGAACTTTCCGATCTTTTAAAACAAAGACCAAGGTCATTAGTTTCACTAAGATAATTAAAGATTTGTTTAACAACAGTTAGATCAGCTTCCCTTGGATCTGCCTAAAATCTAGTACATAGACAGACGCTAAACATCTCAGGCCTAGCGTTGTAAGGTATAAAAGTGAACCTATCATTCAACTATAGACAATATTGTTCACTTTTGTTGAGCTCTCATCTAATTGTACGTTGGTCGTTTATTGCATAAGAGTCTTCATCTCCTTAGATTTATCTAGGTTGAACTTCTTGAGAAACTCCATTACGTACTTCGTCAGGTGGATGAAGATGGCGTCTGGTTTTTGGAAGAAGTTGAGCTCATTAATCATGCTCATCTCAAAGTCACTTTACATGATCTTAGACTTGCATAAAGATTTGTTAGTAGCACCAAAAATGATGTCATCAACGTAAATTTGCATAATAATGAAATCTTTATTTAGGTTTTTGCGAAACAAAGTTGTATTTACTTTATCCCTTGAAAAACCCTTTTGAACTAAAATTTAACTCAAGCATTCATACCAAGATTTGGGAATTTGTTTTAAAGCATATAAAGCTTTGTTCAATTTGAAAACATGTTTGGGGTTAGTAGAAAACTCAAATCCAGGAGGTTGTTCTATTGAAACTTTCTCTTTGATATCATCATTAAGAAAAACACTTTTGGCATTGATTTGAAGTAATTTAATTTTACTAAACATAGCAAAGATAAAAGGATTCTGATAGCCTCTAACCTGACAATAAGAGCATGGGTTTTTGTTTAGTCTATGGCCTTCTATTTTGAGTAACCCATGGCTACTATCCTTACTTTGTTTCTCACAAGTTTGCCGTCTTCGTCAAGCTTGTTTTGGAAGACCCACTTGACTCCAACAACATGCTTTCCTAGAGGTAGCTTGATAAGCTTCCAAACGTCATTCTTTTGAAAATGGTCCACCTCCCACATGACCTTTATCCAAGAATCGTCTTCTAATGCTTCATAACGTTCAACTGTTCTATGTAAGAAATGAGAATTGCTTGCTTTTACCTATAAAATGTCCTAGTTTTGATATCTTCCTTGAGATCACCTATGATCTTTTCAAGAGGATGATTCTTGACTACTAGACAGTGTGACCCATGAGTCGTTCTTTTCTCATTGTTTCAATGCTTCAGGCTCAGACAATTCGTTGGAGGGTCTCGACACTTCCTTCAAAACTTATTTTGACGCTCCTTTGCTAATATGCAAATCTGCAAAACCTTCATCTAGCTAGAACATTTTATTGTCAAGCTCATTTTCGTTAAATTAATAACATAAAATGTTTCTTCTACCTTAGAAGTTCTAGAGTTATATCTTCTAAATGCTTCTGAGGTTTCATTGTAGCCAACCATGATACCCTCATCACTTTTTTAGTCAAACTTTTCTAAACTATCTTTAGTCTTGAGAATAAAGCATTGACATCCAAAAGAACGAAATGTTGGACTTCCTATTCTTCCATAATTCATGTTGGATTAACCTTAAATAAGTCATGTTTTGAAGAAAACAAGCTGTATTGACTACTTCAGCCCATAAGTGCTTAGGGGTGTTAGAATCATTTAACATCATTTTGGCCATTTCTTGCAAAAATCTATTTTTCCTCTCAATTAGACCATTTTTTTTTGTGTCCTTGGAGTGCAAAAATTATCTTTTATGCTAGAGTTTTCACAAAATTTTTGAAATTGTTCATTTCCAAATTCCCCTCCATATCACTTCTGATTGATACAATCTTACAAACTTTTTCGTTCTCTACCTTAAGAGTTTATATAAGGCATTAAAAGCATCATCTTTATAGGTTAATTTAGTAAAGTTATCGATGACTACCAATCTATAACGCTTACCACTAACAAATGCAATTCTTGTAGGACCAAATAAATGTATATGAAGCAACTCAAGAGGTCTTTCAGTAGAAATGATACTTTTATTTTTAAAAGATTCTTTGACGTATTTGCCTTTCACAAGAGTATTACAAAAGATTGTGTTGTTGAATGACACTTCAGGCAATTGTCTTAAGAGGTCTTGCAATTTCAAGATTAATCTCATGTTTGCATGCCCATATTTACTATGTCATGATATTGCCTCATCTTTTATAGATACTAAGCATGAAATGCTTTGAACATGCAATTGATCTAGATATATTATATATTAGTTATCTTGTTTATTTAGTAGTAAATACAATTAAACTTTCGTTGTCTAAGACTTTAGATTTGCCTTTTTCAAAAATAATATCATATTCACTATCACACATTTGACTTATGCTAAGGAAATTATGTTTAAGGCCATTAACTAATAAAACATTGTCAATAGGGGAAAGATTTAAACTTATCTTTCCAATGCCTATTATTCAACCTTTTTGGTTTCCATCGAATGTGATTGTTCCTCCCTTTTCCTCCCGTTTTGGAACTTACACCTTTTCTACATTATGTGACATGAGCACTGACTGTCAAGATACCATGACAACGGTTTCTTTTCTACACCAAGAAGGTGGAGCGTGACAAACACGCGCCAGAAGCTAATCGGAGAAAAACCGTGCATGACAGCGTGTGTGGAGGAGAATGAGGCAGCGACCACCAACGATGGGTCATGCTCCTCAAGGCGCAAAAAAACCTTAACATCACTAGAGAAAATGCGACGGTAGCAGCAATGGACATCAGACAAATGTGGAGTGTGTGACGACACATGGATGAGAACTAGTCCTCGACAACGGTGGGGTTGGTTGTTGCTCGAGATGGTGATCCAAATCCACTGGTCGCCGGACGAAACCGTGACAATGAACAACGGCGGTCGGTGACGGTGAACAGTGGAAAATAAAGAATGCATATAATGTAAGAATTGCGAGAAGAGAGAAATAAGAACCCCAGAGAAAACAAAGCTATGAATGAATATTATTGAAAAGTGAGTTTAGTACAACGGAAGCAAGGAATATAAACAAAGGAAAAGAAAAAATAAAAAAAAGGAAAGTAGAAATAACAAAAAGTCTGTAAAATAGAGACACCGAAAGGTATCTGGGTAACCACCGTTTGATAGAATGAAGCTGTTTTGTAGCCACCATTCGGTTCTAGTAAGCTAGTTTGTAACCCAACATTCTTCAGGAATATGGGAGACAACCACTTGCTTACCGTTTGGTAGTCAACAATCTTCCTTACTGTTCAGTAATAAACAATCTTCCTTACCGTTCGGTAATCAACAATCTTCCTTACCGTTCGGTAATACAGAAAGAAGAGATCTGTACATATCTCTATCACCCTCCCCCAAGATGAACATGTATATTATGCATGTTCAGCTTGGAAGTAATAGTGTTAAATTGAGAAGGATAGAAAGACTTGGTAAAAACGTCTGGAACTTGATTGGTAGAAGACACATGGAGAAGTTTGATGAGACCCTGTTGAAGCTTTTGTCTAGTAATGTGACAGTCTATGTCTATATGTTTGGTTCTTTCATGAAAGGTAGGATTATTAGCAATGTGAATAGTAGAGTTATTGTCGCAATAGGCGGAGTAAGGAGTCGGACATGGTATATGCAAATCTTTTAAAAGATATTGTAGCCATTGTAGTTCACAAGTTAGAGAGGCTAAGGACTTGTATTCGACTTCAGAAGAGGATCTAGAAACAATGGTCTGTTTCTTTGATTTCCAAGAGATAAGAGAAGTTCCAAGAAAAACACAGAAACCAGATATGGATCTTTTAGTGGTGGCACAAGTAGCCTAGTCGGAATTAGAGTATGCATGTATGTGGAAAGAATTATCAGTAGCATATAGTAAACCAGAACCAGGAGCATTCTTCAAATATCTAATGATCCTCATGGCTTGTTGCATATGAGGTTGGCGAGGAGTTGAAACAAATTGACTAAGTTGTTGGACGAAAAAAGCAATGTCAGGCCGCGTATGGGTGAGATATAGTAATTGTCCAATGAGATGTCGATAAGAAGAAGGATCTGTGAGAGGGATACCTTCATCAACAAGATGTTTGACAAAAGGATCAGCAAGTGTTGGAGCAAGTTTACATCCTAACATGCCGGCTTCAAAAATTAATTCAAGACAATATTTTCCCTAATTGATGCATAGTCCAACTTGAGATCTAGCAATTTTGAATCCCAGAAAATACTTGAGATCTCCAAGATTTTTGATGTGAAACTTGCTGTGGAGATGATCTTTGACAGTAGTGATCTCAGACAGATTTTTCCCAGATAAAAGTATATCATCAACATAGACCAAAATAATGGTGATAGAGGAGGACAAATGCTTGATAAATAAGGAGTGGTCGGCAGTACTTTGTGTGTACCAATAAGAAGTAATTCTGATGTGAGTTTGTGGTTCCAATTTCTACTGGCTTGTTTTAAACCATAAAGAGACTTGTGAAGCTTACAAACAAGACCAGGAGTGGACGAGCAGAGACCAGGAGGAGGCGTCATATATATTTCTTCATCTAAGTCACCATGAAGAAAGGCATTGTCAACATCTAATTGATGAAGAAACCATTTGTTGCTAGCGGCAAGAGCAAGAACAAGACGAACAATGGTAATTTTTACAACAGGGGAAAATGTTTCATAGTAGTCGAGTCCTTCAGTTTGAGTAAAGCCTCTCGCTACTAGGCGATCTTCGTATCTGTCAATAGAGTCATTCGCTTTGTGCTTGACACGATAAACCCAACGAAAACTGATTGGTTTCTTACCAGTAGGAAGATTCACCAAGGTCCATGTTCGGTTTCTTTCCAATGCAGATAGTTCAGAGTTCATAGCTTGCTGCCAACAATCAAATTTACTTGCCTCTTTAAAGGAAAATGGTTCAACTTGTGCAGAAATATTGTGACAAAAAGAAGTATGATTAGAAGAGCATTTATCATAGGAAAGAAACAAGTGTATGGGATATGGTGTAGTATAGGATGAAGTAAAGCTAGAATTAGTACCACAATAGTAATTATCTAAATATTTAGGTCTACTCTTATTCCTAAGAGAAACTCTTTGTTCAACACTAGGAAAAGTAAGACTATCAGAAGAATGATTGGAAGTGTTAGAAGTGTTACTAGGTGGAGAATTTGGGTTAATGGAAATAGGTGTCATATTTGGAAAATAAAGAAAAAGTAACATTAGAAATATCAATATGTATAGGAGAGGAAGGTGAGGTGGAAGAGGTTTGATATGGAAAAACATTTTCATCAAAAATGACATTGTGTGAAATAATAATAGAATGTGAATGCAAATCATACAACACAAATCCTTTGGTTCCAGGTTTGTATCCAAGAAAGATACATTTGTTGCTTCTGGAATCAAGTTTTGTGTGTCCTGTACTAGCAGAGCTGGAGTATGATAAGCATCCAAAAACCTTCAGATTGGAAAAGTCAGGTTTGATGGAATAAACAAGTTCATAAGGAGATTGATTTTGAAGAAAAGGTGTTGGCATTCTATTAATAATGTGAATGACAAGTTTTATAGCATACGACCAAAAAAGGTTAGGAACTTTAGATTGAAAAAGAAGAGAGCGACAAACATTGAGAATGTGTTGATGCTTCCTTTCAACAATACCATTTTGTTGAGGAGTAGCAACACAACTGGTTTCATGGAAAATACCTTTGATTGAATAAAAATCATGAAGAAGATATTCTTTTCCATTGTCAGATCTCAAAACTTTAAGTTTACAAGAAAACTGGTTTTCAGTTAAAACAATGAAGCTTTGAAGTAAAGGTTTAACATCAGACTTGTGTTTCAAAAGAAGAAGCCATGTAAAACGAATATAGTAATAAACGATGGTCAAAAGATATTTATATCCATCAATGGAAGTGATAGAAATTGGACCCCAAATATTAACATGAATGAGATGAAAGAAACAAGGAGATTTAGTTTTTCTAATAGGAAATTGAAGACATTTTTGTTTAGCAAAAGCACAGGCATCACAAGCATCAATTGATTGAAAAGAAATATCAGAATATTGAGAAGCTATTGTTTGTAAAATTTTATTTGAAGGATGTCCAAGTTTCATGTGCCACAAATGACAAGAATCACTAGAGTTGTTATGAAAAACAGAAGGAAGAACATTTAATTCAGAAGTGTCTATGGTATTATTATTAAGAAGATAAAAGAGTTCTTGGTATTTCTTAGCTACTCCAATCGTCTGGTAAGTATCCATCTGCACAATGAGACAACTATTTTGATGAAAGACAACAAAATAATTATTTGAATGTAACAGTTTAGAAATGGAAATAAGACGAACAGAGAAATTGGGAACAAATAGAGTATTTTGCAAAATCAAATTGCCTAAATATATGATCAGTAATAGGTAATGTCCCAGAGAATGCAGCAGTAACAAAACTTTGATTTGGTAAGCGTATAGAAATAGGAGTAATAGGTTGTAGAGTTTTGAAAAGAAATTTTGAAGAGCATATATGATTAGTAGCTCCACTATCTATAATTCAAGAAGAAAAATTTGTGTTAGAAAAAGAACCTGATGATTGTGGAGTACATTGATTGACGTTGGCCACCCTAGGAGTATGAGGTTGAGACTGTTTCAGCAATCCAATAATAGCGCCATATTGTTCTTGAGTAAAATTGCACTGGATTTAGGTTGTATCAGCAGTGGAGTCAGTGAGGGTGAGTGAAACACCATTAGTCAGGTGGGCAGAAGGATTGGAGTGAGCAACATTCGTTTTGATGTTGGGTTTATAACCTTGAGGGAGGCCATATTTAATCCAGCAATTATCAGAGGTGTGATTGGTTCTCTTGCAATGATCGCAGTATTTGGCACGACCACCAAATTTTGTGATACGTCCTCGTCCACGGCCAGAAAACACACCACAAGAGGTATTAAAAGTCTTGTTCTAAGAATCCTGGAAATTGAAGTTAGCCATGGTGTCTTGAGGAGGAATGATGAAATTCCCATTCTTGTTGAAGAACCCAAGAGAAGGTTTTAGGGAGAGTCGACATAGGTTCCATGAGCGTAATTTGAGAACAGACTTAGGAAAAATCATCATTTAAACCACGAAGAAACTTGATGATAGAGTCATCGTTGCGTTCTTGTTGAATCTTGGTCAATAAGCCACAATTGCAAGGAGACTTACAGGAGCAGACAAGAACAGTCTAATACAAAGAAAGTTCTTTCCAGATGATTTGAAGACGAGTATAATACTGAGAAACAGTAGAATCACCTTATTTGCAAGATTGAAGGGCTTCTTGGAGATCAACGATGCAAAACTTATCGCTGTGAGAAAAGCGTTGACGAAGATCGTTCCAAATCTCGGATGTAGAATCCATCCACATAACAAATTGTTTGATGGGTAGAGTCATAGAACACGTCAGACACGAAATCACCATTTCGTTGCATCTTTTCCAGGCTTCATGAACAACATTAGTAGGAGGAAGGCAAGAAATGGTACCAAGAACAAATTTGTCTTTATTCTTAGTTTCAAGAGCGACAATCATGTCGTGCCTCCATTGTTGATAATTGGTGTCGGAGAGAGGCGGATTGACAAGAATGAGGGCTGAGTTTTCGCTAGGATGAAGAAATAGAGGATGAGCAGGATTGGTAAGATGATCGGTGGTGGAGGACGAGGCAACGACGGTGGTGGTTGGAGTGGAGGAAGCCATGAGAAAGGGATCAGACAGAAGATGAAGAAAAGAGGGCAAACAACGGACCCTAATTATTTTCTTTCTTCTGATACCATGTAAGAATTGTGAGAAGAGAGAAACAAGAACCCCAGAGAGAACAAATCTATGAACGAATATTATTGAAAAGTGAGTTTAGTACAGCGGAAGCAAGGAATATAAACAAAGGAAAAGAAAAAATAAAAAAAAGGAAAGTAGAAATAACAAAAAGTCTGTAAAACAAAGAGACCGAACGGTATCTGGGTAACCACGTTCGGTAGAATGAAGTTGTTCTGTAGCCACCGTTCGGTGCTAGTAAGATAGTTTGCAACCCAACATTCTTTAGCAATATGGGAGACAACCACTTCCTTACCGTTCGGTAGTCAACAATCTTCTTTACCATTCGGTAATCAACAATCTTCCTTACCGTTCGGTAATCAACAATCTTCCTTACCGTTTGGTAATACATGAAGAAGAGATATGTGCATATCTCTATCATATAATGAGATAAAAGAATAAGATTACTGATTGTAGAAAGGAAGACAATTTTTTTTAAGACCAAGAAGAGATTCAAACAACCTGCTCTGATGCCAAATTGAGATAGAAATGGTAAAGTAATTCTCGATGGCTTCAAAGATCCCTCTTAGACACAATAAAACCATGATAAATAAAATAACCTATGATGATAAATATTTTAACAATAACAAAGTATTTTTAGGTTTAACAAAATGAACAGTTTTAGATATATGATATGCTATTATTTGTAAAGTATAATCCTCTCTCTTGGTCAGAATATAGTTGTGAACATTGTATGCGTACTACTATGAGACGACATAAGATTTGGAGATGATCTTATCTCATTAATTTAACATTTTTCACAGCGCTAATTCTTTATTATGATTGAAGAAAGGCATAAAAGATAAATTTAGGTGGTGTAGTAGTTGGCACTTTCGGTGGAAATGTTTTGCCACTTACAAACTTTTTCTTCTTTTTCCAATGATGCAAACTTGCATTGGTTCCATTAAAGTTTATTCCACACCACTACTGTCACAAGCTATAGGGTACTTTTATAAGAAAGCAAAGCAAAATTAGTTACTCAACATTAGCAAAGCCATCTAACTCCAATGATAGTTGTAAGATTTTTAGTTGATATCATAATATAGACTCTTATGTTTTGAATAAAATAATGTAATTGATTTATGTTTGAATCTGAGTTAGTGAAATATCTTAAATACTTCTGCTTTTGATATTATGTTTATGATAAACAAAATTTCTTCTTTTGAAAAAGAAATTATTTCGGTGTTACAGGAATGTTATATGTGAAAAGTGAAAAAATAAAAGTAAAAAACAACTCAAACCTTTTCTAATAAAGAAAAGAAATATAACTTAATTTCATATATTTTAAAAATATAATTACGTTAGTTTCTTAGTATGCAAAATAAATAGTCAAAAAGAGTTAAGTTGTATTTTTATAAGGATTTAAAAAAAAAATCAATTTGAAAATATAGTAAGTAAAAATTTTAATTTTAATATATATATTTTAAATTAAGATTCATATTTTCAACAACAACAGAGAATTTACAATTTGAAATATACAATAAAAAAGTTTGAATTTAAAATTTGAAATCGTAAAAAACTATAAAAAAATTGAAGTCATTTTAATATTTCTAAACAACTTTCATATATTTCGTATCTTTTTAGAAGAATTTGTTAATATATGTAAAATATTCTAAAAATGAATATTAGACAATTAAATATTGTGTTAGTTATAATGTAAATATTATTATAATTTGTACATATTTTTTTATTTATCATTACTTTAATATATGAGAATTATATATATATATATATATATATATATATATATATATATATATATATATATATATATATATATATATATATATATATATATATATTTTGGCTTTCACTGAAGTAAAGTAAAAAATTCTAACCGTAATTTCACTATCCACACTCATCAAAATTTGGGTTTTATTAAATAAATACATTTCTTTCAGAATCCACCTCACCTGAAGCGAATCCACATAGGCAATTAAATGTCATATGAATAGTGTTGTGCAGACTTGGATTATGTGCAGTTAACGATTTAAACACCATTTGCAAAACGGACCAAATTGAACAAAATTCACCTTCTTTAGGACAACATTGAACAGGAAAAAAAACTAAAACCAAAACGCACTTGACGAAAATAGGGACCATGAGAATATTAAGCCTAATAGTAAACTATTAATATAATAATAGTAATAACAATTAAAATATAATATAAAATAATAAGTAAATTAATAAATAAATAATAACATCATTAATAAATTATTAAAAGAAAATTAAATATTAAAAATATTTTTTTAATTTATTTAATGTAAATATATTTTCAACCGAAGTGAATTATTAAACTATTTATACTATTGATAATTTGTAATTTTAAAAATAATATTTTAAATAAGAGTTTGGAATATAAAATTGTAACATGATGATTCAACTAGACAAATTCACTAGCCCACTAGATATTTCATCTTTCTATCTTTACCTAATCTTTTATAGTTGTTGACATAGTATATTCTTTTATAGTTTTAGATGGATTGTTATTTACATTTCTTTCTTATAGTTCTTTGGAAGCCTAGTTTAAAAAATTTATATACAATATATTTTGTTAAAAATATATATAAATAACTTAAATATATTTTCATCACAAAAATAATCAAAATATTATTATTATTATTATTTTATTTTATAAAATAAAATAATTATATTAAATTACAATTATATTTTTATAAACTTAAATTAATATAAAAAATATAGTTTAATTTTTGAAAAGTCCCGTGCATTGCACAGGTAGAAATCCTAGTTTTGTACAATGTTGAAAGCTCGAGCCAGAGCAGTGCTGGAGAAAATTTTGTTTCGACACATTAGGGATTATGACAGAAAAAGTTCCTTTCTTTGTTTGGTGCTAACCAGAGTACATGATTCTAAGTTTCTGCTTCAAGTTTTGAAAATATTCATTTGGAGTTATGGAACAACTATTGAAGTTGAAAGCAGAAGTAACTAAGAGGTAATGGCAGGGGATGGACTAAAAAAGTATTATATGTGACAATTTATGAACAATCAGTGCATCGAATCAGTTAAAGTTTAGCATGTCTTAACATGAAGTAGTAATAATATTATTTTCGTATTAGCCATAGATATCCTTTAGATTGAAACTTCTTTGTTTGAAGCAAGAAGGAGTACACTATGAAGTATGAACCATAAAACTTCATTCATTATTGCAACCAAACTGTTTTTGTTTCCATCAATGCTCACACTTAAAAATTTGGGTAGTCAATTTGTAGATGGTATCATTATTTAAGATGATTGCAAAACGTTCACATTATAAAAAGAAATAAGAAAAGTTACGCTTACATTACACAATAGAAGACAATGAAATAAACAAGTTTGTTCAACCTCAATACCTACTCCAATGCATCTTTCATTATCTTCCATAAACTGCAAATTCTGTTACATAATTCATAATACATGCATTAGTCGTGATGCAGAAAAATATGAGGCTTAATAAAGAAGTTTAAACATCATAGAACATATCCAAACAGAACACGCATCTATAATTTATTTATTGCAAGTAAAATCATTATTTTACGGAACTGTTTTGTAAAGGCATTAACTAATTAAAGAAAATAGAATTGGACAAATTCAATGTTTAAATTTTAAATTAAGGTTAAATAATTGGTCTTTACTAGTTTTCTTCAATTAGGTCCCCGTTTTTTAAAAATATCAATTTGGTTCCTGGATTTGTAAAATTAAACCAATCAAGGACATTCTTTTAACTTTCCTGGACGACGTTAAAAGTAGTCTTTGCTGGCAATGTTAGCTGGCATTTTATGAACAGGTGTCCCTTATGCACGGCCAGGAGAGGAAAATCATATTGCCTTCAACATGGCTTCAATAGACTTCAATACCTGCATCCAGAAGACATTATAGGAAAACAAAAGCATGAATCGGAGGCAGTTTCCTTCGGCCTATGACGTCAGACATAACGTCAATCAGTGGTGGAATCCATCAACAGGCGGCATTCAAAAAAGAGAATAAAAGAGGAAAAACATTTTCGTCCCCGTTGTCGGCGGTGGAGCTACTGGAGGTAGGTGGTGGCACTGCTGAAGGCGCCTGGAGTTTGAGGGAAAAGAAAGAAAACCCTCGAACAGAAATGGAATGTCCTTGATTGCTTTAACTTTACATAAATGAGATTGAACAGAGATGGATACCATCATCCTCAACCTGCACTACACCAAAGCCACATAAATGAGAACCAACCATCAAGAACAATCACCACACCAGTCTCGCCTAGCCATCGAACCCACTCCCTTCCTAGCAACCACTGGTTCCCCATCATCATCTCGCCAATCCATTTTAACATACTATCATCATCATAGAGTCAGCAAAAACTCACACAGAATACCACAGAATGAAACCAACAGTACCTATTCTCTATTCATCCCTCACCTGCGTCAAATGAGACCAACCCATCAAAACCAGATTCAATACCTTAGTGTTGGTTTCGTTTTTTTGAGTCTCAGAAGAACACAAGTTTCATCCATAAACAGTTTCCCCCAAATTTTGATTCCCCTCGTCTGCGAAAGAGATGAAGCAAACCCAACTGTTTTGAGTTGCTCACGGCGCCATCATCGTCGCTCTTCACCTTGTTCCTCTCGGTCTGGGCAATTTCGATTCCCTACCTACCTTCTTCCTCCCTTTGCTTTAGAGTGTTAAGGTTGGGAATTCCCCCAATCCTCAAGTTACGTGAGTCGAAATCGTAACCCCTTTGGTGGCGGCGACCACGAATGCGAAGAGGAGGAAAGGATTTTCCTTGTTGGCGACTCACAGTAGCTGTGACTTGTATGGATTCAGTGGCGACGACTTCCTTCTCTGACAACTCCGGTGAGGATCAGGAGATAGAAATAGAATAGAAGAGGGGAAGGGCTTCCCTGCTCGCAAGCGAAGGTGAAAGGCGGTGGCGTGGTGGTCAGCAACCACCTTGGCGGCGACTGGTAACACCGATGGCTCACTGGCTGATACGGTGGATGAGCTTGCCCAGGAGACGATCCACGAAGGAGAGAGCAGTCTCTCTCGCGCGATGAATAGAGGAAGGGCCTTGTGCCGGAGTTGATGGTGGCTCCGGCGTCACGCGAAGTCATCGGCGAAAAAAATTGAAGCTTTTGGAGGTCGACCTGGATATGGTTTCTTCAGAGGGTTGTGTGAGAGTTCAACCGGTGAAAGGGGAAGAGGGTATGGGAAACGGTTCTGGCAGCTTTCCTTGTCCAGGGTGGTGGCGTGATGGTCGGTGCGAAGAAAGCAACAGCTGCTCCGACGGAAACCTTACAAAAGAAAATCACACTTTTGGCCCTTGTCATGATGGCAGACCACGTCATGACACCTCTTTACAGAATGACAATTACTGTTGCCAGCAAAGATTGTTTTTAACACCGTCTAAGAAAGTTAACGGAATGTCCTTGATTGGTTTAATTTTACAAATTCAAGGACCAAATTGATCATTTTTAAAAAACGGGAACCTAATTGAAGAAAACAAACAAAAACAGGGACCAATGAATCTATTTAACCTTAAATTAATGAAGAGTGATAGTCTGGGAGACATGCAAATAAAGATATATAATGATTAGTATCTAGATAAACAATCCTATTATATTTAAAAAAACTACATTCTATGTAAACAGAAAAATAGTAAGCAAAACAAGTTGAGAGAAAGAATTGAATGGAATAACGTACCTACTATCCTTTGAGCCACCTATGACACTTGGTCACGTTCAATTCAGTCATTACAAGTACATAGTCTATCAGTCTGTTTAAGAATCTCATGTAAGCAATTCTCCATGGTTGCCAAAGTAGCATTGATCCTATTGAGCCCCAAAAGCCTACAAAGAAACCTAGCCCCAAGCTCATGTATAATGCTCCGTAGAAATTTGAATTCTCTTCTTCTCCATCGATTGCTGGTTGTGGAGTTTCTTCTATTATCTCTTCTCTTGGACAACTTTTGTTGAGTTGCTCTCCACAAAGATTAATATTTCCTTCAAAACAAGAGGCATCAAAGGTCTCAAAATGTCTTCCCCATGGGATTCTTCCACTGAAATTGTTGTTTGATAGGTCTAACACTCCAAGACTGTCTATGTTGGGAAGAGTAGAAGGAATATTGCCAGAGAAATTATTTCTTGATAAGTCTAGGAATTCCAGCGAACTTAAATTCCCAATTTCAGAAGGAATCTCTCCATAAAAGTTGTTTCTTGATAAATTCAGAGAAACCAATCCAAGTAAATATCCAATCTCTGTGGGTACTTCACCTGTTAAACTGTTACTCGAGAGGTCAATGCTCCTAAGAAGATTCTTTGGATTCCAAAACTCATGATCCTGACCTTTCCACGCCAATAATAAGTAAGAGTCATATAAGTCGTAATAAGTTACCTGAGATGAAATTTTTCGTATCCTTACAATTTCCCTTGGAATTGACAACGTGGTAAAATTTCTTAAACACGTTGGTATTTCACCTGACAAGTTATTCTTTGAGAGGTCCAAGACATGAATTTGACTCAAATAACAAAGATTCTTAGGAACACTTCCAAAGAAGTTATTTACTCGCAAGCTCAAGATTTTCAATTGTTGCATATTTTCCCCTATCCAAGAAGGTATTGGACCAGACAACAAATTCTTACTCACGTCTAAGAAAGCTAAGTTTGAACATTTCTTCAATGTGAGTGGCAGTTCTCCATTAAGATTGTTGTTTCGTAGGACCAGAGCCTGCAAGTTAACAAGAGTACTCATGGACTGTGGAATCTTTCCAGATAATTTATTATTTCTTAGATCAAGAAATTCTAGTGAACTTAGATGTTCCCAACACTCAGGTAGTTGTCCTCCTATTTGATTATTTGACAGATCCAAAGTATACATATTTTTTGTCACTCTATTTCCACACAATAATGTATTTAAATCTGAAAAATTATTGCGTGACAGATCCAATATGCGAGCGTGTGACAAAAATATAGGAATTACACCTTCAAGTTTATTTGAATTTAGAATTATTACATGGGAACCATAGAGAACAGACTTCATCGTTAAATTCGGTATCACACCTTTGAGACCGTTGGAAGACATATTCATTTCACTTATAAACTGTAAGTTGTTCCAAAACCAATTTGGTACAAAGTCATCAATTCCTGCATCAGAAATATCCAGAAATTCTAGCTGACTTTGAGTCTGGAGCCAACTTGGGAAGTTAGGACCCAACTTGCAAGAAGCTAGGCCCAATTTACGTAATTGGAAGGGTGGAGTCCAAGTGGTAGCAAAATTCAGAGACAATGAGTTGTCTGATAAATCTAGCTGTATCAATTGGGATAAATTTGTGAGGTGCAGTTCATTGATATCACCTTCCAAGTAATTCTCCTCAAGATGAAGAGACTGCAACTGATAAACATACCCAAGGGAAGCTGGAATCTCGCCTCTTAGTTTGTTATAATTAAGTTTAAGTAATTTGAGAGAGTTCATAACTTTTCCGAATCCATCTGGAATGGGACCTTCTAACAAGTTATTCTCTAGGAAAAGACTTTGAAGATTGGCAGTAAAGTTGCAAACCCAGTGAAATACAACGGGTGACTTCAACAGATTGTTTGAGATAACAAGGGTGACAAGAGAAAGAGAATTTTTAGTGTAAGAAGATGACACAAGAAAGCTTTTATCAGTAAGGCCGCAATCAAACAGGGTAAGCTGTTGTAGTTTGGTGCTGAAGTTGAGATGTTCTTGAAATATTGATGTTTGAGTCAGATTATTAGAAGACAGATCAAGTATCAAAAGAGAAGGAAAGTTTAGATAGTTAGGAGACGACAAAACAATGTTATTAGCAGAAAGATACAACTCTTGGAGATTAGGACTATAGTTGGACAACAATTGAAATGTTAATGACGTCAACTTATTATTAGAGAGAGAAAGGATGGAAAGTGAAGTGGAAATGTTGGAATGAGAAGGAAACAAAAGTGAAATATCAGCATCTGAAAGTGCACAATAGTCTAGACTTAACTCTCTTAAGTTTGGAAGATGCTCACTGATATTAGAGATGCCAAGATAAGGAAAGCAATCGAGACTTAGAGTTGTTAACGAAGAGAGAGAAGATAGCCAATTTTCATCTTTTATTTTAAGACCAAAATTTCCATCAAGTCTAAGAGAATGCAAGAGAGGAAGATTTCCGACCTGAAACGGGAGTGCTCCGGAAAGCGAATTTCCTGACAGATAAAGATACCTCAAATGTGACAGACTTCCAAGTTGAGAAGGAATCTCTCCATTGATGCGAAAATTGAGACTTAGATCAAGATATCGCATACTTGAAAGCTTCCCTAGTTGAGATGGAATTTCTCCATGAATATAAGTTTCTTTAAGATCTAGATACTCTAATTTTGAGAGATTTCCCAGTTCATATGGAATTGTCCCAAAAAAAGTTGAAAATGACAAATTGAGATATCTTAAGCTTTGAAAGGAGCCTATGGAGGGTGGAATTTGACCGTCATCAAAGAAAGGATAATTAGAGCTGAGATCCAAATATTCCAATTTATGCAAGCCAACCAATGAAGTGATATTGATTGAACCTGACAAATAATGCGATTTTGAACCACGAAGATCAACCATTTCTACGTGACCAGTTTCATTGTTGCATTCAATACCTTTCCATCTGCAACAATCTGTGTCATTTTCATCGTTCCTCCACGTGGACAGCACGCCATAGTAATCTTGGACACCTTGTTTGAAATTGAGGAGTGCTTGTCTTTCCCTCTCTATGCATTTAACTTGTGAACTCTGTGATCGCGAGTTGAATCCAAGAACGAATAGTTTGTTATGCAGAATGCACACAAACACTGCAAACGATATTTTGAGAAAGTAACTGTTCATTCCTGCTATGAAATTTCTGCTATGCTCTAAACCTTGGTATGAATAAAAGATGAAGCAACAGCGCTAAAATTATTATTTCCTCAGCAACAGGATTTAAGTAGTTGGGGCTTAATTTCTACACCCTGTCTTTGTTCACTATTCCAAGTCAAGCAAGGAAGTAGAATTTTCTAAATGAAAGGAAAATATCGAAGGAAGCTCCTCAGGCCAACAAAATGAGACAACAGGAATACATACGAAAATTACATTAACCTTTTTAGTATGTGTTTTCGTGAAAATTTTGAGGGACTGAGACACTGATATGAGTGATGTAACTTTGCTGCTTTCTGGCACTTGATTGCTGGTTCTGTGAATATTTCAGCCGCATGTTCTATTAACCATTCGTTGCGCTTCAAACCCTGACCGAGAGGGGGTACCTGCAAAGGTATTTTGACGCATACTAAAAAGGTTAATGAAATAGATCATCTATATCCAACGGTGTAGTTTGTTTAGTGGTTTCGTCAGTTACACGCATTAATGAAATAGGTCATCTCAGGAGAACTTGAACCGTCATTTTTGTATTTGCATCTTCTTCACAGTTTCTGAGGTTCCTCTTCGAGTTTCTCTCCTTCAAATCGCATTTGCGTTAGGTCTTCACCTCTTGTCCAGGTAATACTGGCTTCTTTTTCTCCTGTTTATTCATTGTCTGAAAGTGAGGAAAGGGGGCCGGATGGCTCGCCAAATGCTTCTGAGGATGCTCAGATGGAGGTTGTTAGTTTTGTTTCATCCCTTCTTAGTGGGGATAGAGTGTTTGTGAGTGGGGGAGTCGTTGTTGACGGCCCTGAAGAGGGCTGTTCGTTGTCACCTTCAGATTACGAACGGGCTTCCCATGAGGTTGGTGAACATAGCAGCCTGTTTCTAAACAAGGCAATGCTGCAAAAGTGGGTAAATAATAATTGTGTTCTTAGAACCTTAGGTTACAATGTTTCAATGAGACTCATAGCTTGTAGAAAAGACGAAAGGGTCTTTCATAGGAAAGGCATAGCGGGTGGGAACTGCTTTTATTTTTATCTGTGCTTGTTCTACGATTTGTATGTTAGACTTCCCTTCACTGGGTTTCAAATGGATGTTCTACGGGCCTTGAACGTAGCCCCTTCTTAGTTACATCCGAATAGCTGGGGTTACATTCAAGCGTTCGGTGTGTTGTGTCAAGCCTTAGATATCCGGCCGACGGCTAAAATATTCCTGCACTTCTTTAAAACACGTCCTAACGCAAAACGGGGTTGGGTGTCCCTGAGCTCTGTGTCAAAAAATTCCATCCTGCAACTGTTTGCCGAGTCATGCAAAGACTTCAAAAACCAATTTTTTAAAATATCTATCACCGATTTGGGTCGTCCGTTTTTCTTATGTGATGATGGTAGTCCCAAATTCCCATTGTGTTGGACCAAGGATCCTCAAACGGTGACTTCTTGGTCTCCAGAGGATATGACCCACATTGAACGAAGGGACTTGAATGTACTGGTCGAGTTGCCTCGCCCGTTTTCCTCACGGAAGATAGTCAACTGCCTTAGATACAATGACTTCAAGTCGAAGGTGTTTGGTATGTTCTTTGGCTGAACGCTTTGATACTTTATTGTTCGGATTTTGACTTGTGTTTTTTGGTGATTCCTGTAGACATCATGGGGAAAAAGAGCGGCCGTGACTGGTTTAAGCTTTCCCAAACCACCAACAAGGGAGTGGATGCTCCCAGCGTCCTCGTTCGTCCTGTAGCTGCTGCAACTAATGTACCGGTCATGTGTGTAGACGATCCCCCTCCGTCTCCTGAACAGATATTGACCCGAAAAAGGAAGGCCGACCGGGTGGAGGAGATGCCGAGTGCATCCCAAAAAGGTAAAAAAATTGCAACGGAACCGACTGATTCGGTTGTGGAGCGTTCTCTTCCACTGGGTATGTGGGATCCTGATGTTAACCTTCGGCACAAAATAGAGTTTAACTTTGATGCTGCGGAGGAGAAGGTGATGTCCGAGATGTCGGAGCAGCAGATGGCCGAATTCTGCGTCGATACTGTGCTTCGTGGGTTGGTTGCGGCTTTCAAAATTGCTTATGCCTCCAACAAAAGAAACTTAAGTGTCGAGGTAGAGCGCCTGAAAAAGCAGTTGGAAGAGTCTAATGTTGCCCATGCTGGATGCGCTGAAAAGGCTGAAGAGGCTACTAAAATGATAGTCAAGGGCCATTTGCTAGTAGAAAACCTGAAGAGAGCCGATATAGAGCTTAAGAATGAAAGGGATGACCTGGTGAGGGATATAAAGGCGGCGAAGAAGACCGTTGCTGCCCTGGGTGATCTCCAGAAGGAAAGGGACGATCTTCGGAGAGAGAGGGATGACCTTCAACTATCCCTTGCGGAGTGCAAAGACACATAGGCGGAAATGCTTGAGGCTATCGGCTTGGAGCACACCAAGGGCTTTAAGAAGGCATTGAGGCAAATGGTTTACTTGGCCAAGATATCTCCTGAGGGGCTGGGTTTCGACATTGAACAAGACGTGCACCAAGGGCAAATGATGCCTATTGATAACATTCTTGACGGTACGTTTACGGTCGACGGCGATCCGGCCGCAAAAGTGGAGGGGGCGACGGTAGAAGAGACCACCCCAAGTACTGTCGTTGTTGGAGAAATTCCAGATGCTCAAAATGTTTAAGTCTTGTGTTTTTAGATTTTGCGGAACATTTTGGTTTTTGTTGCTATGATTGAGCTTTGAACATGTATGACTCTTTGACGCTTTTCTTTGTTTGCGTAATCGACCTTGTGTTGCTTGTGGAATAGCGTGTACGCGTGCTTTTGCACTTCTTAGTAGTATCTTGCACATCTTTTCTGGCTTTCAGAATTTCATTTTGTTGTTTAGCCATGGCACCTTTCGAGGAGCTGAAAAGTCGTTCGGTTGTGACCATTTAGAAGGCGTGTCGGTCTTCGTATGGATGGACTTGGTCGTCCATAAGGCGTCAAGACTTGGTGGGTCCTAGCCTTGTGCCGGTATTCGCAAGGCGTGTAGACACGGTCGGTCTAGGCCTTGCTTAGGTCTTCGTACGGATGGACTTGGTCGTCCATAAGGCGTCAGGACTCGGTGGGTCCTAGCCTTATGTAGGTCTTCGCAAGGCGTCTGGACACGGTCGGTCCAGGCCTTGCTTAGGTCTTCGTAGGGATGAACTTGGTCGTCCATATGGCGTCAGGACTCGGTGGGTCCTGGCCTTGTGTAGGTCTTCGCAAGGCGTCTAGACATGGTCGGTCCAGGCCTTGTTTAGGTCTTCGTACGGATGGACTTGGTCGTCCATAAGGCATCAGGACTCGGTGGGTCCTGGCCTTGTGTAGGTCTTCGCAAGGCATCTAGACACGGTCGGTCCAAGCCTTGTTTAGGTCTTCATAGGAATGAACTTGGTTGTCCATAAGGCGTTAGGACTCGATGGGTCCTGGCCTTGTGTAGGTCTTCGCAACGCGTCTAGACAAGTTTTAGGAGACACCAAAACGCATTTAAACAAGAACGGGCTATAGTAAAACTTGTTGAAGGTTTTAATCCTTATTATTCTTATTATTCAAATTTGTATAACTCTCATCATTCCCTTTATGGATGATCTCATAATAGGACATTTGGGATTAGAAATGATTCAATATTCAGAAGATTCTTTAAACTCCAAGATATGAATATTCATTATTTAAAAGGGATAATGGAACATCAATATTTGATAGGTCCAAAATTATGAAAAATGATAATAATGATAAAATCAATCTTCAAAACACTTTCTCCTTTTACAAATGATGCAAATACTTCATGAATCAAACTTCGAAAGAAACCAATGAGATATTATTGATCATTCTGTTTTAGAACAAACATCCAACGAATATTTTGTAATCTTGATTTGTCAATCAATCTTTCTATCTAGTATCCACTGTTCAATTTTTACTTTGAGAGCATTGTTATTTAGTTTGAATTTTAGGACAATATTAGTATGCAATTTTTTTTGTTTCTTATATATTCTTTTTTGAGTGATGTGAGAACAAGGTCATTGTTACACTTTTGCTAAAAAATTATATATTTGTGTTTGATTAGTAAGTTGAAAAAATTATATTTTTGAAAAAAAGTTTCAATCTTAGATTTGACATTTTTTAATGTATGTTGGCATTTATTTTCCAAATAATGATTAAATATATGAACTTTTCAGAGTAAATATGATTTAAAAAGTGTTTGTTTATATATATATATATATATATATATATATATATATATTTTGTTTAATGACGAGTATTTCTGATTTTCTTTGCCTGAAGCCGAATATGTCAATGACTCAACCTAAGGTAAATTGTTTACTGACAAGTAAATCTGATTTTTTTTTTTCAGTTGGATCTACCATAGGATGATATGGAGTGAGAGAGATGAAAGAGAAAGGGTTGAGAGGAACGAGGGAGGTGAGTAAGGGTTTGAGATTTCTTGTTTTTTAGTTTTGAGAATGAAAATTATTTAAATACCCTTGACCTTAAAACTTAGAATCCATGATAAATGAGGGTATTTTTGTCTACTATCATCCGTTACACATTGTTAAAACGTTACTATTACCAATAAGGGAGTATTGGTAAATCCTGAAGACAAGTTTTGATGATGCTGCAAATTGTAATTTTTGTTTGTAATAGGAGAATATTTAAAAGCAACTTGTAGTCTCTTGATTGTAGTAGGAAAATAATTAAACATTGTAATTTCTATAGATATAATCGATTATGGACATGCTATAATCGATTATCATATGCTTTTGAACTACAATAGTCGATTATCATATGCTTTTGAACTACAATAATCGATTATCATGAAGCAATAATCGATTATCACAAGTCTCACTTGAATAATCGATTATCACTTACAATAATCGATTATCTCTTTTTGAACTTTCTATAACGGACTTGAATAATCGATTATCACTTACAATAATCGATTATTCATGGCAGTTGTGAGCTGACCTTTGGCATTCAG
>NC_028351.1:28823008-28825019 GCF_000741045.1 Vigna radiata var. radiata | reverse complement strand
GATCATAAAAAGCTTAAGAAAGAGCACAATGAATTGAAATTGAAATATGACAAATTGTTTGATGATGAAGTTGTTTTAAGAAACAAAATTAGTAATTTAGAAACAAAATTGTCTGATGCAAATGCTACTAGTGAACCTGTTGAGTGTTTGTCTTGTAAGAGTCATATGTTTGATATTGACATACTTGAAAACTTACTTNCAAAGGCAACCAAGAATATTTCAAATGCTAAGACAAACTTTAATAAAGTCAATGTTAAAAATAGAAACATGCATCAAAATTATAAGTNNAAAGTAAGAAAAACTCGTAGAGTTTGGGTTGAAAAAGGGACTTTTGTTAAAAACAAGGTGCATGATGTTTGTTGCTTTTATTGCATGAAAAAGGGACACACTTCTAACAAATGCAACATTAAACATTTTGGAGTTCCAAATGGAAAATATGCTTGGATTCCTGTTATAAAATAATGTCTCTAACCTCACGGACCCAAATAAGATTATGGGTACCAAAAGCTCCATTGCTCTGTTTTGCAGAATAAGTTTTCAAAAGGAGAAGAGAATTTTTATGATACTTTGCTTTTGGAATTGATGCTCCAAGCCAGGAAGTGAGTCAATCAAGTGATATGCAAAGCTTTGGTTCGAGCACCAAGTGATTGAGCTAAGTAGTATTCAACTTGTACTGTTGCATTTTGCTCTACTTGATGTTAAAATCTTTGATTACTATTATATTCATTTCTGTTTGGGCAAATGATATGTTCATCACTGATTCATTTATCCTGTGGTGTGTTCTTATTTGTTTTAGCACTTTAATCAGTGAAAATCTTCTATTATGAGATACTCATGTGCTAAATTTAATCTATTGGAATGATTAGTCATGTGCATTGTATTTTAGTGTTGTGCTGTTAATTGTCAAATTGAATCTGTGTTTAATGGCTTAGTAGTCAATTTCATGAATACTTTAAAGTTAGCCTTGGTATAATTTTTTATCAAGCATCAAAAGCAATGAAAAATTAATTTGAATAAGGTAGTTGATAGTTTCTATCTGTATTTCTAGATGATTAAGACGATTGATGATTAAATTGACAATTCTGCTTCAAAGTTGTTTTTTGTGGAAATTTGTTTTCAAATTCAAATGCATAAGCTATGATAACACTCATTGAAAACTTGGATGCAGTAAATGAACTGATCATGTTTTGCATAATTTTGATGAAAAGTATCTGGTTTATAAATTGTTGAAAGATAAAATATAAATCAGCTTTTGTGTTAAATTTTGGTGTGAAAATCACAAAGAAATAGTCTTTTAAAAGAAGTTAGGCAAAACTGCATTTCCTTGGTTGATTAATTTTTCAGTTTTTAAAATTCTGATTTTCCACTAGTTAATTGCTGAACATCCTGCAATAATTTCATATTGTCTTATTCAAGCTTTCAAAAATTGTTTTTGAAATCAATTAGGTGTCCAGAAGTTGTTTGATTCAAAATTGTTTTTGGAATGTCTTATAGCTTCTTGTTTGTCAATTTACAGCTGTCTTGTTTTGTCTCAAAATTCTAATCACTTAGCCTAACAAATATTGTTTGAGAAGATTCTTCTCTCTAGTTTCTGAAACTTGAAAGAAAGATTTGTGAGTTTTAAGTTTCTTAAGAAAAGCCTGAAGTAGTTGATAAAGTTGGGGGATAAAATTCTTTGGACCGAGATAAAAAATTCTATTGAATTAAATCTGATTACCGCATATTGGTTGAATTGTTGTATATGTTGTTTTGATATGCACAACTGGATCCATGAGGTTGAACAGATTGGGATATGAGAATGCATGAATTATAGATGTTGTTTGGGAAGTTATACATCATGTTGTCAAATTTAGCTTTGAGTAAATTGTGTTAATAATAAAGTCTTCATGATAAACTTGGAGTNGTTGTGATGTGATTATATTCATTGAAGCTACTATTGCGTTCATTGTACTTTATAAATTAGTAGCTGAATCATAAACATCTTAATTGTTTGATAAATGATTGTTGATTT
>NC_028351.1:28795986-28822337 GCF_000741045.1 Vigna radiata var. radiata | reverse complement strand
GATTGAGAACTTTTGATTGAGAACTTTTGTGATAATTGGAGAATATGAGTCTTGTCCAGAAAGCTAACTTTGATCAAATTTATTAGTGGTAGCAAGCTCATGAAGATTATATGGTTGATCAATTTCATGAAATTGATGTTCGCCTAGGAAATATTGCAAATCACCTCAACCTTCAACCACCCGAGAGATTTCAAAGTCCTGAATTTTAGAATTAGGATTTTATGTTTGTGTGCTTTGTTGATTGGTTGTTATTCTTATCTCTATGTTATATTTTTGTCTTTTATGTTTCTCCTTATGGTGTTTATGTAATCCTTTCTTTTATGAATAACATGATCTCTTGTTTTATGCATACATTGTTTAATTGAGGGGGAGATCATATTTAGGGGGAGATCCTATTTAGGGGGAGCTTTTTAATTTAATCTTTTTGCTTATGATAAAAAAGGGGGAGAAGAATAATATAAGGGGAGAAGAAATTTATTAAGGGGAGAAATAAACTTGAACAGGTACTGCTAAGTTTGTGGCTGTTTTTAGTTTGTATGTCTTGCAGGTAAAACTGAGTTGCTTTTGAAAGAGGATTTTTTATCATCATCAAAAAGGGGGAGATTGTTACCAATAAGGGAGTATTGGTAAATCCTGAAGACAAGTTATGATGATGCTGCAAATTGTAATTTTTGTTTGTAATAGGAGAATATTTAAAAGCAACTTGTAGTCTCTTGATTGTAGTAGGAAAATAATTAAACATTGTAATTTCTATAGATATAATCGATTATGGACATGCTATAATCGATTATCATATGCTTTTGAACTACAATAGTCGATTATCATATGCTTTTGAACTACAATAATCGATTATCATGAAGCAATAATCGATTATCACAAGTCTCACTTGAATAATCGATTATCACTTACAATAATCGATTATCTCTTTTTGAACTTTCTATAACGNACTTGAATAATCGATTATCACTTACAATAATCGATTATTCATGGNAGTTGTGAGCTGACCTTTGGCATTCAGTGTGTTTGGCTATTTAAGTGAATTTTGAAAGCTTCAGAACTGAACATTTTTGAGTAAACTGAGAAAGCCAGAACACTGAGTAGTCAGAGGAACGTTCTTGAGAAAGCTTTTTGTTTACTGTGTTCCCTTGCCTGGTCTTGTGGAAGGAGAGGCTTACGTATCGTGTGCCGATAGTCGAAGTGGACTCTCTTCAAGTTGGCAGGGCTCTCTACCTGGTCTTATGTAAGGAGAAGCACGTGAATCGTGTGTCGATTGCCGGTGCAGGTTCTCTTCAAGTTGGTAGAGTGGTTTCCTTCATTCTGTTCCTGTTTATTATCTTGTAATCTGTTAAACCAATTTTTAGTGGAACTGTTAATCACTCTTTGTAGTGATTAACGACTGGACGTAGATTCTGTTGAATCGAACCAGTATAAAAATCATTGTGTGATTTTCTTTTGCCCTACACTCATTTTATTATTAACGCACGTTATTTACTTGGTAAATTTTCTGAAAGAAAATTGATTTTTATAAAAAGGCTAAATTCGTTTCAACTGTGACTTGTTACGCTGTACGCTCTCTGTATTTTAATCCGCTACGCTAAACTCCTTTTAAAAATTAACCCCTCCGATACCAACAGTTACCAACTGAAAAACAGGCGTACGCGCGTTAACAAACCCATATATATATATATATATATATATTCAAACTATAGTCTTCACGTAATTCATTTTCAATTTCAAAAGACATTCTATTATTGTTATCACTTTCATATTCTCTTTTTATAGTTCATTGCTATAATGAAACATTGTTTGAAAAAAGATTTGAAGTCTCATGAAGGTGAAAGTTCATATTATGATAAAATAGTATTGATAGATTTCATGAAGACATCAAAGAATGATGATGGTATTCAAGAACCATCAAAGAATAAGACAATGGATTCATCTATTTGTTATACAAAAGATGAAGATAAGAAGAATGCAAATGTGAAAGAAGGAAAGACTTTTTGTTGCAACTATTGTAAGAAAAAGTTTTCTAGCTCACAAGCTTTGGGAGGACACCAAAATGCACACAAACAAGAACGGACTGTGACAAAATGTGTTGAAGGTTTTGATCCTTATTACTCTTATTATTCAAATTTATACAACTCTCATTATTCCCTATGGAGGGTCATTTAATAGGGTACTTGGGGTTAGAAAGGAATCTATGATTCAAAAGTTTCCTTGGACGTCAAGACATGAATACTCATTGTTTAAAAGGGATCATAAGACGTCTATATTTGATGGGTTTGAAATTATGAAGAGTGATAACAATTATAAGACCACTCTTCAAACACTCTCTCTTTTTACAAGTGATCCTAACACTTCATCAAGCCAACTTCAAAAGATGACAATGGTTGCAACAACAAATATTGTTGATCACTCTGTTCCTGAACAAGCTTCCAACGAAACATCTTGCAATCTTGATTTGTCACTCAATCTTTCTACATAGTATGCACTGTTTAATTTTTACTTTGAGAGCACTTTTGTTTAATTTGAATATTGGGAAAATGTTATTATGGGATTTTTTATTTTTTTTTTATGTAATGTTTTGTGAGTGATGTGAAAAAGGTAATTATTAAACTTTTTCTGAAAATTTATATATTTGTGATTTGTGATTGATTACATTTGTGATTGATTAGTGAGTTGAAAGAAAAATATATATTTAAACAAAAATTGAAGCTTAAATTTGATAATTTTGTAATGTATGTTGGGTATTTCTTTCGTAATTAATTAATGATTAAATATATCTACATTTTTTGTAGAGGAGTAAAGATTATTAAAATAAATGAAACATTTTTATAAGGATTATCAAAGTCAGTGAAACGTGAAAAACGAAAAAGAATATGTTTTCTTACCCAAAACGCAGGGTTTAAACATTTTATACAAAGTGCTGTTAAATTAGTAATTTTTAGTTTTGAATATACTTAAAAAATATTATTTTATCCTTAATTGATTGTTTTCTATTTTAAATTATACTAATTGATGATAATAACGGTTACATAATATTTTATTTATTAATGTAGATATGTTAACATTAATAGAAAATAAATATTTTTTTTACACATGAATAATTCATTCCCAATTTCAAAAGCTTCAAATAGCTCGGAGTTATTACCTTTAACTTTATCGTTTGCATCACTTAGTGAAATGGGTTTGGACATTTTCTTTATTACTCCATGTTTTCATAGCACTCATTTTCTTTAGAGCGTTTTTTTTTTTTTTTTTAAAAAAGCATTTAAACTTATTTTATGATTCAAAAGTTTCCTTATAATATATCTTAAAAGTATTTATCGTTAATAAAGAATCATGACAAATTCAGTTTGTTAGTTAATATTTTGAGATTGGGAATTTAAAATGTGATGTAAAAAATAATGAGATGTCAATTTTAAAGCTTATTAAAAACTCGATTTTATAAAAATCATTTGAAAAATGAAATTTGTATTTATGTATGTATTTTATGTGAGAGTAAATATTTTGCTAATGACATGATAATACATAATAAAATAGATTTAACAAATACAAAATTTAGGATGATGTTTCTAAATAATTATGATACTATATTAAATAAAGAATAAAATTTAAATTTATTTCAATATATAAAATAATATTTTTATATATTATAAATTTACAAGTAGAAAGAATTGAGGGTAAAACCAAAAATTGAAATGTTGTCTCAGAGTGAAAGACAGATCGATTTTGTACTTTTTGTACAATCCAATGAATGAATCAGAATTTCAGAAAATAACTAATTCGATGCCAACAAAAGAAGCCTTGGAAATTCTGGAGGTGGCGTACAAAGGAGATATAAGTGAGGCAGGTTCGAGTACAAGCTGTTAGAAGAAAGTTTGAATATATGGATGGATGAAAAGAAGGGAGTTGTTGAATTTATAGCTCGAGTGCAAAAGATGACTAACCAAGTCAGATTGAACGAAAAGGATTTGTCTGCTAACTAGGTTGCGAAAAATATCTTGAGAAATCTGACGGATGATTTTGAAAGTATCATGGTAACTATTAAAGAGACAAAGGATCTGCCAATTCTCACTGTGGAGGAATTAGTTGGGTCATTAAAGGTCCACAAACTGAGGAAGAAAAAGAAAAAGAAGGAACCTGATGATCAAGCACTACTGGCACAATTTGACTCAAATGGAACACTAAGAGTTGAGGTTTTAGAGGTAGCGAACAAGGTAGATGTGCCCAAGGTGATAATGAAGTTGGCACAAATGAGAACGTGCAACAAAATTGGCGTGATTGTGGTCGTGCAAGAGGTCGTGGAGGCTTGTCTAAGACAGGTGTGGAGTGCTTCAAATGTGGCAAATATGACCATTATGTAAACAAATGCAAATCAAGAAGATGTTATAATTATGGGAAGTTCAGCCACAAAAGCAAGGCCTTGCCAAGTTGAGAAGAAAAGTGAGAGAAACCTTCTTACAGAAGAAGATGAAAAATATATGGCGATTTTGTTTTTTTTCAAATAACACATACATGTTCAAGACCGACTTGTTTAAGGTAGTGCAAGAGGAGACCAAGCAACTTGGTTCCAAGCATATTCAAACCGAGTTGTTTAAGGCTAAACAAGAGGAGACTGAGGTGTCTGGATTAAGTAGGAGAAAATCAGGTTGTTTAGAGCCAATGAAGTGAAGACCTATCTCTTAAGTACCGAGTTTTCAAAGAACTCGACAATGTTGATGGAGTGCTAAAAAATGAAGGAGAGGAGCTCGATATATGGTGGGACAAACGTGGAGAAGGAAAAATTGGAGAACAAATTCAAACCAAAAGATGAAGAGATTCAACGGATAAGGAGACTTCTAGATGAAGCTAATGAGATTATGAATAAACAGAAGGTTGAGTTTGAGAAGCTAAAGAAGGTGGCTGAAGACAATGACGAGGAAACATCTAGTGTTCTTGAACCAGAAGAAAATTCGAAAGAAGAAGGTGAAGATGTTGAGATGAACCTAGGTATGAGAAGCTTGGATACTGATATAGCAAAAAATCTAATGAGTAAAATTTTAGAAGAGATGAAGAAGGTGGTCAAGGTTGTTAAGAGGTCAGCCAAGATTGTTGAGAAGTCGCCTAAAGCTGGAAACAAGTTAGTCAATGTTATTGAGAAGTTGGGAAGAAAAAAGAATTAGTCGGGCAAAGAATTAGAGAGTTCATTTAAGGTGAAAGAGAGCACGTCCAACATGAAGAATATGAAGAATCCAACTCTTAATGGAAGATGCAAACCTGATGTAGGGTGATACACATGTAAAGCTAGGGTGCAAAATCAAGGATGGACAAATTTAAGTTTATGGGAGAGTTTTGTTAGGATAAACTTAAATATATGGGGTTTATTAGTAATTTTGTTTGAGTCTTATTTTATTTGTTTGGGTATCGTAATGTTTAGTTTGATTTTGATAGAGATAAAATAGGGATTAATAGTTTTGGATTTCCATTTATTTAGGGGCATTATTATTTTATTTGGTGGATATAAAATAAAGATAGATTAAGTAATTGTTTTTGTTTTGAGTCAGTTGATTTTTTGTTATTAGTTTTTATTGTTTGTACTTAATTGCAGGACCTAACATATGCAATTCTTGTAGGACCAAATAAATCTATATGAAGTAGCTCAAGAGGTCTTTTAGTAGAAATGATATTTTTATTTTTAAAAGACTCTTTGACCTATTTGTCTTTCACAAGAGTATTACAAAAGACAATGCTGTTGAATGACACTTTAGGAAACTCTCTTAGGAGGTCTTGCAACTTCGAGATTAATCTCATTTTTGCATGTCCATATTTACTATGTCATGATATTGCCTCATCTTTTACAGATACTAAGCATGAAATGCTTTGAACATGCAATTCATCTAGATATATTTTATACAAGTTATCTTGTTTATTTAGTAGTAAATACAATTAAACATTCGTTGTCTAAGACTTTACATTTTCCTTTTTCAAAAATAATATTATATTCGCTATCACACATTTTACTTATTCCAAGGAGATTGATTATGTTTAAGGCCATTAACTAATAAAACATTGTCAATAGGGGAAAGATTTATACTTATCTTTCCAATGGCTATTATGCTTTTTTGGTTTCTGTCAAATTGATTGTTCATTCCTTTTCTTAAGAATTTGGAACTTACACCTTTTTCCCATTATGTGACATGAGCACTGATTGTCCAAATACCATGACAACTTTTTCTTTTCTATCGTCAACCATATATGTAAGAGAAATTATTTTATTTTTAAGTACTCATCTAGTATTGGCTCCTTTCTTGTTAGACTTGCTAACACAAAGAAGGTAGAGCGTGACAAACACATGACGAAAGCTGATCGGAGAGAAGCCGAACGTGATTACGCCTATGGAGGAGAATGAGGCAGCGACCAACAGGGATGAGTCATGCTCCTCGAGACGCACAAAAACCCCAAACTTCAACGGAGAAAATGCGACGGTAGCGGTGACGAACATCGAACAAATGTGGCGTGAGTGGTGGCGCCTGGATGAGAACTAGTCCTCGACATCGGCGGGGTTGGCCGTCGCTCGAGAAGGCGATCCAGATCCAGTGGTCGCCAGACGAAACTGTGACATTGAACGACGAAGGTCAATGATGGTGAACAATGGAAAATAACGAATGCAAATAATGAGATTAAAAGAACAAGATTGCTAATTGTTGATAGGAAGACAATTTTTTTTAAGATCGGGAAGAAACTTAAACAACTTGCTCTGATACGAACTTGAGATAGAAACGGTAAAGTAATTCTTGATGGCTTGAAAGATCCCTCTCACTCTCATTCTATGTATAAAAATGCTTAATACAAAACACATGCACTACAAGAAATAATGGATTTATATACAGAACTTTATATATGGATTTAGATCCGTTTATAAGGCAACTATTATATATGGAAGTTATATACGGATTTTGGAAAAAAACGTTATATACGGATATTATATACGATTTTTCCATATATAAATTCCGTATATAAGGTTGGCGTGTGGTGGCAGGAATTTTACCCAAGGATAGGATCCATATATAACTCGTATTATCCATATGTAGTTAGAACCAAGTGTTATCTGAACATATTATATACGAATTTGGGAAATAATTATTTAAAAAAATGTATTTCTGATTAAGTGGAAGTTGGATCTCATTTCTGAACCTCGAGCTTTCCTCTGTTTCTCGAACCCTCGAGGTTTCTTCTGTCTCGAACCATCTTGCTTTCCTTTCTCTTTCGAACCATCTTTGGTCTCAGTTCGCTGTGAGCCATCTTCGGTGTGGGTGTTGCTCTCTCGAGCCTTCTTTGGTTCTTCCCTCGTCTCTTTCTCGAACACTCTTTGGTTCTTCCTCGTCAATCCTTCATCAAACACTGTGGTTGGGGCTCATTGTTCGGTGCGGTGTCGTAGTTGGGGCTGAGTAGCTTAATCTGGTAAGTAAAACAAACCATAATGCTTAGTAAATTTGGTTCTTCTTTGGCCATTCTTGTCATCAAGCGATTCTTCTCATTAATCATAGGCATTCCCCTTCATCATCTAGAAACATTATCTTCGTTCGTTGTGGTGTTCTAGTCGTGGTGTCGTTGTCCTTGTGTGGTAATCATGTTCTCCGTCAACACTGTCGTGATCTTCGAGTTGCAGAGGAACCCTAGGACTGTTGTTCTCGCACTCTAATTTTGTCCGCTGTCATTCGGTCTCATTGTGTCTATGGTAAGTCCATAATGTTCTTCTATTAATATATATCTTTATTTGTTCAGTGTGTAGTGGTTTACTGTTGTGGTGATTCACAGAGAAGATGAAGTTCGATTGTCTAGCCATCTTTCAGTGTTCGATGTTGTAGATTTGCTCAATTGGTGATTGTTGTGGTAAGTAAATTTTATTCATTCCTAAGTAATTTAATTTGTAAAATGAGAAAATCCTAAACCCTTTTATTCTTTGGTTATAGTAGAAAATAATATTGAGATTTATTATTCAGAATTGATTGAAAATACATTCTCATATCCTCTATTTGTAACAATCTAATTCTCCCAAAAAGGGAAATAGAGAAACTAGGAAAACAAAATAAAATAAAAGATTGTATATCTATTTTCTGTAATTACGAAGATTCTAAAGATATCTTCTCTAATTACAACACTCCTCCTCAAGTTGATAAATGAATATCAATCATTCCCAACTTGCCTACAAGATCTTGAAATATACCCGGAGGAATCCCTTTTGTAAAAATATCTGCTATTTGAAGTTCTGTAGGAACATGAGTTGTAATCACAAAGCCTCTGTCAAGATTATCTTTGATGAAATGTCTATCAATCTCAATGTGTTTGGTTCTACAATGTTGTACTGGATTATGGGCTACGCTCATGGCAGACTTATTGTCACAGTGTAGTTGCACCGCGTTCTCCACTTTGACTTTAAGATCATCCAAAATGATTTTCTTCCAGAGTCCTTTACACATTCCTTGAGCAAGAGCTCGAAATTCAGCTTCTCCACTAGAACGAGAAACTCTATCTTGCTTTTTGCTTCTCCATGTTACCAGACTATCTCCAAGAAACACACAATACCCAGAAGTAGATTTTCTGTCAGTAATAGAACCTGCATAGTCAGCATCAATATATATCTTCATAGTCAATGTGTCTTCCCTTTTGAGTAATAGCCCCTTTCTTGGACTTGACTTCAAGTATTGGAGAATTTTGTCAACTGCTTGCATGTGTCTCTCTCTTGGATCATGCATAAATTGGCTCAAACCACTAACTGCATAAGCAATGTCTGGTCTTGTGTGTGATAGATAAATCAATTTTCCTACCAATCTCTGATATTGGGCCTTCTCTACAGGAGCACTTTCTTCACATCCCATTCTATGATTCTGTTCTATAGGAACTGTTGAGGTTCTACATTCTAGCTTTCTTGTTTCTTTGAGGAGATCAAGTAAATATTTCCTTTGGGAGATGAAAATTCCTTTCTTTGAGTAGGTAACCTCTCTTCCAAGAAAATATTTGAGTTTTCCTAGGTCTTTCATTTCAAATTGAGCTGTCAATTTATCTTTTAATGCCAATTTTTCTGTTTCATCATCTCCTGCAATAATCATATCATCCACATAGACGAGTAATAGAGTGAGTTTACCTATAGAAGAGTGCTTTATGAATAGAGTATGATCTCCTTGGCTTTGTCTGTATCCCAAGGAAACCATTGCTTTTGTAAATCTTCCAAACCATGCTCTAGGGGATTGGTTAAGACCATACAATGCTTTCTTCAGGAGGCATACCTTGTTTCTTTCATTTTTCACTTCAAAACCTGGGGGAATCTCCATGTACACTTCGTCATCTAGATTTCCATGAAGAAAGGCATTTTTCACATCCAGCTGGTGTAAGTCCCATCCAAAATGGGCAGCCAAAGCAAGAATAACTCGAACTATATTCATCTTTGCCACTGGGGCAAATGTCTCCTCATAGTCAATCCCATATGTTTAGGTATATCCTTTTGCCACCAATCTAGCTTTATATCTTTCTATTGTCCCATCTGCCTTATGTTTCACTGTGAATATCCATCTACACCCTACTGCCTTCTTGTCTCTTGACTTATCAACAATCTCCCAAGTTAAATTTCTTTCTAATCCATTCATCTCTTCTTTCATGGCTTGATTCCAATGTTCAAGTTTCANGGCCTCNTGGATTGAGGTAGGNATTTNTGTGGCATCAATGNNAGCNATAAAACTTNTGTGCTTATCAGAGAGATTGTTAGTGCAAACATAATGAGAAATAGGATATTTAGCACATGATCTTCTTCCCTTTCTCAATGCAATGGGTAAATCCTCAATAATACTTACCTCCTCCTTATTGATATCTTCAGGGATCCTCACCTCCGAATTAGACAATTTTTCTTGCTCGAGAGTTGAATTTGGTTGTTCTCTTCTTTCAGATTTTTTGCCAAAAAAATCTCTCTTCTTCCTCTTCTTCCTCACTGTGGACTATGGTAGCTTCATTGCTCAGGTCTTGGGCATCCTGCAAAGACAAACATGGTAATGACAAGAAAGAGAGTTCATCCACTTCAAGTGCTTTCTCCCCCTGAAGTGGTGGACTGACATAAAAGGATTGTGTTTCATGAAAGGTGACATCCATGGTGATAAAGACGCGACGACTCTGAGGGTGATAACATTTGTACCCTTTTTTATTAGACAGATACCCAACAAAGACACATTTAAGAGCTCTGGGATCTAATTTACCACGGTTAGGATGATGAGAATGAACAAAAACAACACATCCAAAGACTCGACTAGGTAGACTCGTTAGTAGGGAAGAAGAAGAAACAAAAGACAAAAAAGACTCTATAGGGCTAATGCCATTTAAGATACGATTGGGTAACCTGTTGATGAGATATGTGGCAGTTAACACAACTTCTCCCTAGTAATTTTTTGGAACAAACATTTGAAAAAGAAGAGCTCTAGTTACTTCAAGAAGATGACGTTTCTTTCTTTCTGCAACCCCATTTTGTTGAGGGGTATTAACACAGGTTAGTTCATGAACAATACCATTATGAGACAAAAAATTGAGAAATTCATGATTCACATATTCAGTACCATTATCAGACCTAACTCTTTTGATATTTTTTCCAAATTGATTTTGGACAAGATGGAAAAGATTTACAAAATTTTGAAAAACTTCAGATTTATTTTTCATAAGGTATGTCCATGTGACATGGGTACAATCGTCAATAAAGGTAACGAACCATCTGGCTCCAGAAATATAATCTATGACAGGACCCCAAACATTAGAATGAATTAAATCAAATGGAGAAATACTCTTTTTATGACTAATAGGATATGATGCACGATGGTGTTTTGAAAATTGACAAAGCCTTTGATGATGTAACCATATTTTGGATTTTGCCCACGTCTCAGATGTTGCTTGTTGACTCATGATTTTCGTGTTGCTTTGGTCATCAAACTCTAAAAAATACAACCAACTTTGCTGCTTATAAGTTGAAATTGTCTTCCTCGTGGCAAGGTCCTGAAAAACACAATAAGTTGGAAAAAATATTACCGAGCAATTTAAATCCTTTGTGAGTTTTTGCACATAGATATAATTGTTAGCTAATTGAGGAACATGTAAAACATCCTTCAATACAATAGATGAGTCCAAAATTATATTCCCAAAGCCGCATATAGGTATACCCTGACCATTCGCAACTGTAATAAGTTTTTCTTTCTTTCTTTTACCATATGAGTCAAAGGACACACTAAAAGGTGTCATATGATCAATTGCACCCGAATCAAGGATCCAAATACCTTGAGACACATGATCAACAGTATTGAGGCAAATCTTACCTTTTATGGACAGAGTGCATGATCTAGAGGACTTACTCATTGATTCATCCGTTGCTTTCAAATGAATAATTTTTACTTCAGATAACGCAATGAAGAGTCTCTAAGACGATGACAGTGTATAGGTCACAACGAGAAAAAAAGGAGCAAAACTTAAAAAAAAAGAGAGATCTACTCAAGAAAAGGTCAAATGGGTTGTCACAAACCCTAGGAAGAAACTCAGGAGGCTCCGACGACTCTTCTCTGGCAGCGACGGCGAGTGGGTCTCACCGGAAAAAAAGGCGCAAACCTTAAAACTCATATATGCTCAAATACAGCCTAAACGAGTCGTCACCGACCCTAGGAATGGACTCAAGGCGCTCTGACGACCCTGTCTGTGGCGGCGCCGACGAGTGGGTCTCGCTAGAGGTGGCCGCGTGGGCTACACACGCCGACGACGGTGGAGGCGCGTGGTGGCTCCTCTCTCGGAGCGACTTCTGGCGTTGTGGTTGTCGGAGTTGGGCACACCTTTCTATCCTATCAACGACCCCCACCGGCGACGGCGGCAGTGGCGATGGTCGGTCAGCAGCGGCGGCGATGTGCGATGGCATTTATGGTCACTAGAGTTTGGTGCACTTTTCTACCCTATCAATGACCCCAACTGGCGATGGCGATAGCGATAGTGGTCGGACAGCGGCGGCGGTGCGACTATGCAATGGAAGGAGTTCCAAGATCGGAAGCTCTTGATACCAAGTAGAAAATAATATTGAGATTTATTATTCAGAATTGATTGAAAATACATTCTCATATCCTTTATTTGTAACAATCTAATTCTCCTAAAAAGGGAAATAAAGAAACTAGGAAAACAAAATAAAATAAAAGATTTTATATCTATTTTTTATAATTAGGAAGATTTTAAAGATATCTTCTCTAATTACAACAGTATTTTGGGCAGAAAATAAGGTTTGTTGTGGAATACTTTGGTGCATTGTTAGGACATTGAGTTTATATTCAGAGACATGTTAAGGTATGTTTACTCATTCTTTAAGGACTATAACATATAGTTTATATTATTAATTTTATATATATATATATATATATATATATATATATATATATGTATGTATGTATGTATGTATGTATGTATGTATGTATATTTATGTTTTATATGGTTTTCTCTGGTGGAATTTGTGTGATATATGATTGCAAAGTATTCGAAGGGTAAGATAAGTGGAGGAAGCTTTTAGGATTTAAAAGGAAATCACCACAAAAGGGTAAGTTATTATGTTTTGTTTAATGAGTAAATAGTTATTCTATTTAGTTTAATGGTTTTGAAATGATTATCATAAACACTGTCCCAAATCCAGCTTCTCCAAGCTTATTGTTAATTGAGAAGCCATTATAAGTTGCTTTGGTGATTGCAACTTCATCAAAGAAAGGAAGCTCAAGCTCTTCCTCATCTTTGTTATTATGTACTTCAAGGAATTACTTGATTCACAAGATGGAAAGATAATATTCCGTTAAATTCAAAATGAAGCACCCAATGATGTCCAACCAGAACAGCAACCTCCAGACCAACAACCATCATACCAGCAACCACCAGATCAACCACAAGATGGAAACGATTATATGCATTATTAGGCATTTTATAGAACTTATTTCCATTAGTGTTGAACTTATTTAGAATCAGAACCAGTTTATGAACTTACCTAATGTTTAATCTTGTACTTATATAGATGTAAACAATATTTATGTATTCATGTACAATGTTTCCTTTGTGGATTAAGTGTATGCGAAAAGCTTATTGGTTTTATATGTCAATGTGCAATGTATTATGTCTAGGTTTGCTTATATGAATTGTGAATGTGTAATATATAATGTCCAGGTATGCTTGTATGGATTGTGAGGAATTACCATATGCATGGTATTTGTTTAGCTCTTCTAAAACCATTATATACGGATATATTCATATATAAGTTATATACGGATATATCCTATAAAAGTTATATACGGATTTATCCATATGTAACCTACGATGGTATTATATACAGATTTTTGCCAATATGTAATCCGTATATAATCGAGTATTATATACGGATGTTGGACCCTATATACATATTTTGGCAATATGTTATTCAACTTTTTCTTTTAGTGATGATAAATAAAGTAATCCTAAACAAAATATAACCATGATAAATAGAATAACCCCGAACACAATATAATAATGATAAATATTTTAACAATAACAAGTATTTTTAGCTTTAACAAAATGAACAGTTTTAGTTATAGATATATGATGAATGCTTTCATTTGTAAAGTATAATCCTCTCTCTTGTCACAATATAGTTGTGAACATTGTATGCGTACTACTATGAGACGACATAAGATTTGGAGATGATCTTATCCCATTAATTTAACATTTTTCACAGCGCTAATTCTTTATTTACAATTCTTGTGGAACTTTAGTTAGAAGAAAATCCATCTAAGACAAATATAGGTGGTGTAGTAGTTGGCACTTTCGGTGGAAATGTTTCCACTTACAAACTTTTTCTTCTTTTTCCAATGATGAAAACTTGCATTGGCGCCATTAAAGTTTATTCCACACCACTGTCACAAGCTATAGGGTTTTATAAGAAAGCAAGCAAAATTAGTTACTCAACATTAGCAACGACATCTAACTCCAATGATAGTTGTAAGATTTTTAGTTGTTCTCATAATATACACTCTTATGTTTAGAATAAAATAATGTAATTGATTTATATAAAAAAATCTTAATTAAATTTTAAGTATTTTATAGATTTAACTATTTTTAATTAAATTTCAGTTCAAATATTTTGTGGCCACGAGTTTTCAAAACATTTTTTATTTAAATAATAGATATTTGAATAATTTCCTGTTTAAGTTAATATGTTGACAAGACTTTTTAGTTTGTCTTGATCAGAATATAGAAGTTTTTGAAAGTTGATGTTTTTGGACATGGGTTCATTGAATTGATTTTCAATTCACACTTAGTTAAAAATGATTTTAAAGTTGTGATTTAGGTTTGAATGTTTTCTTTATCAAAACAAGTTAGTAATAAAAGTTGGTATAAATCTGTTATTCAACGAATATTAAGTGTGAATTTTGAATTTAAAGTACAATAAATAGAAATGAATAACTATTTTGATCTTTCAATTTAAAGTAGAATATATAAATAAAAATTAATAAAATGAATAGCTCAACATTTTGGATAAAAACGTACAAAGCATTTAAACGAAGATAATAATTATACGCTTAAATCTGAGTTAGTGAAATATCTTAAATACTTCTGCTTTTCATATTATGTTTATGATAAAACAAAATTTCTTCTTTTGAAAAAGAAATTATTTCGGTGTTACAGGAATGTTATACGTGTTTGAATGTCATGTCACAGCTATGAAAAGGGAAAAAATAAAAATAAAAACCAACTCAAACCTTTTCAAATAAAGAAAAGAAATCTAACTAATTTTTTTATATATTTTAAAAATATAATTACGTTAAATTTAGTTTATTAGTATGAAAAAGAAATAGAAAAAAAAGAGTTAAGTTATATTTTTATAAGGAATTAAAAAAATTGGTTTCAATTTGAAATTTATAGTAAGTAAACATTTTAATTATAATATATATATATATATATATATATATATATATATATATATATATATATATATATGTGAAGTTTGAGAAAAATAAAATAAAAAGTGTGCACACGTCGCAGCATAGGATAAGTTGAACAATATTAGTAAAGTAAAATAAACTTAGGATTCTAAGTTTAGTCATTTTCTTAAACAGCAGTCACCTCCTTCTACGTGTCTCTCCTTCTCTGTCTTAGCACCCCTCCATCCCAACTCAAAGTCTAACCATTGGTTTCTTGATTTGAAGCTATTTAGACCTTCAGGACTTCAAGATCAACCCTTTCAACCGGTCATTTTCTCTTTTCCTTCAACTAGTAAGAAAACCCCTTCTTCCCTTTCACTTAGGGTTTTAATCATGCAACAAAATCTGGGTGCATGTGACCCTTTTCATGTTTCTTTAATTTTTAGCTTCTATTAGGTTCTAAAAATTGTATTCTATCATCAAATTGATGATCTATAGGTACCGTAAGGGTTTCCATAGGACGCGGGACATCTCTACCCTTCTTGAGCTTGGTTGCCTACACTAAAGGTAAGGGGAGCTAGTTATATTTTTTATTTTACTGTGTGATGTGAATGCATGAAAAACAATGAAGTGGTATGTTGTTGGAAGCATGAAGTTGATTCCATGTGAATTTGGTGTTTAATATGCGAATTTGGTGTTTGATGACCATATGGTGTTTTGGAATGATTTAGAATGCTGAAATCGTTTATGTTGGAACTGTTTGTATGGAAATTTTGTTGTAGTACTGTTAGATAGGAAATCAAGTGTCCTTAGGGTCAATTTTAGGTCATTTAAAGGAAGTGAGGTAGTCAATTTGGGGATTAGGGATTGGGAACTGATCTTGTCAATTAGGATGGTCAAGGTAGGTCATGTGTGACTTATTAGGCATGTTTAAATGGTTAAAAACAAACTCCCAGTTGTAGAATTGAATTTAGGCCTCTAGGTTGATAAAATTGAAGTTGTACAACCTAAATCAATACATGAACACTTTAAAATAATGTTAGAAAGGATTAGAATCGTTTATGTAAGTTTAATTTAGCATAAAAGTTGAGTTATGGGTTTTAGAAGTTCACCAAAATGATTAGAGTGGGTAAAAGCGGGTTAGAGTTGCTCAATTATGCAGAAAAATCTGTAGATGTCACGGCTGGACGCCCCAAAAGGGGGCTGAGCGCCCTTTGATTCGGTTTTTTTTCCAGAATGTGGCGCCTGGGCGCCCGTAAAGGGGGCTGGGCGCTATTTTCTGCTGTTGTGTTTGTTTTTGATAGTTTGTGGGGTTCCGGATGTCCGTTTTGAACGTTCTTTAGGTTGCTTTGGGGGCTTTTGACCCTTCCGGAGCCATTGGTGAGGGTCTCCAAGCTGTTTGAATTACTTAAGTATTAATAATTAAAGGTCATAAAGAAATTTGTGTTAATAAGTGATGGTTTTGTGAAAGTATGTAATGCATGAGTTGTTTTTATGACATGACTAAGGAGTGTCTTGTATGTAAACATGTATATAACTTGTATGGTTGGAAAGAATACGGTTGTGCATTGTGGTTCAAATGTATGTGAATTGGGAAAGGAATAAAACATGATTTTCTAGTATGTTGATGATGACAATTACAGATTCTCTCGGTTAGATTCTTAATGTTTAGAATGAATGTAGAGGCTTCCATATGAGGGGTTATCCCTAACACTCTAACGGTCTTTCATTCTCACTTAGAGAGGATTGACACGTGTAGTGAGAGCAGTGGGAGGTCCTAGGGTAGGCGCTACCACTGGAGGTCTATTCTGCGGTAACGGACTAGCCTTGTGTGTGGTCGGGTGAAACCCCTCGGCAATGGCTTTGCAAAGCAGTAGAGGATACCACAAGTGCACAACCCGCCCCAGCTCTACATATATTCTAAGTCTGGACGAGTTTTATGAAATAAATGTTCATGTTTATGATGACTTACAAGTTTATGTGTGTATGGATGTTCTCGGAAATGCTAGATTGATTGGAATTGAATTGTATGTTTGTTTGAGACCTAGCTCGCCCTTGCATTGTATGGTTGTATGTGTTTGCCTTGCTCCTTGCGATGATCATCCAATTCTTTTGATGTGAGCAGTAGGTGATGATGTACCATTGGAGCAAGCGTTGGAGATTGAAGAAGATCCAGCCCCTAGTACTTTGGACTTCTACTAGGTCTTAGTTTAAATAGCTCGTTATTTTGAAAAACTTATAGCTTTTATTTTACCATGATCAGTATTTTGGAAAACATTCTTAAGGCCTCTTTAAAGTTTAGTTAGCCTTGCATTTTGGAGAACTTTGGAAACTTATACTCAAATTTTATTTCGTTTTAATTTCCTCTATATTTTGGATGACTGTATATATATTTAAATATTGTTATCTCTATCTCTCAACTGCTTTCACTTATTATAATAGTTGAATACTATTATATTATATGTATATGATATTTTGGGATGTCACATTTATGGTATCAGAGCAGTTTTGTCCTTAGGGTGACCTGTGTGTTGCAGGTTTATTGTGTCTTCTTTGTGAAGAGTTGAGTCTAAGTGGTATGGTTTAGCATTTATTCCAAGTATAGATAGTAAAATTATGTATCTAACTGGAAGTTTTGAGAATAGAAAATGTCTCTATAGAAAGAATGAGGGTGCACACTAGTGACTTGTACTAGAGATAATATTCCTTTCTTAATTCTGAAGGTTATGGGAAAGGAAGGGTAGTGATTCAAGCGTTACTGTCTATAGTATTTTTTGTCTTTTTCTTGCCTTTGTGGTAGTGTATCGTGCTTTATAGTTCTAGAGGAATACATATTCAAAGACAACTTAAGTTGTATACCTTCTTTAGAATTGGTTTAAGCCTTTGAGACAAATTCTTGCCTCGAAGATAAGGAGTTAGAAGACCAAAGTTTAGGTTTCAAGGGATGTGTAGGGATATACGAAATTATAAGTAATGTTTTTGGATGAAGAAGTTTTCAATATCAAAGTCAAAAGATCAAATACCGTACATTCCACAAGAAGAGTTGGGTTTGATGGCTAGAATAAGAGGAGCTTTGGGTAAGCATGGGCGTAGCAAGGTTTGAGGAATCAGTTTAGTACAATATATCAGTAACATTAGAGGATAGAAGAAAGGGAAGTGTTAGTAAGCAACGGAGCAACAATAGTTGAAGCTGGCCACATGGTTCGGGGTATGTTGAGATTTAAACGAGAAAGTGGTAGAGTTTCCAAGTTAAGAACACGAGGTTGTTGAAGAAGAGTAAGGTATCATAAGGGTTGAAGTTAAGTAAAATCATTCGAAGGAGTGGTCAAGCTTTCTCAGCAAGTGATTCCTAGTCAAGCTTAGGATGATGTTTCAAGATTAGTAATTCACATAGAAGGGATGTTTGATTTTGGGTTGAGGTGGAAAATTTCAAAGCACCGGAGGAAGAGGCACATAAGGAAATCAGTTAAAAAGGAAAGGTAAAACAATAAGATCGAAAGCATGAGGAATCAGGAATAGTGAAGAAAAGTTTTTGAAAGTGCATGAAAAGGGTGGTTACAGTATAAGTTGCTAAAGCGAGTATTGAGAATGATCACAAAGATTGGTAAAGTCAGTTTTCATCGGGGGTGGTTTTGTGGTAATGTTTAGTGGTCGGCTAAGTTTGATAAAGATAGAAGTGGATGTTGAATGATGGGTTGGAAAAGGCAATGAATTGGTAAGTTCAGACAAGGTCAAAGTGTCGATGTTGTGGGCTATGGGTATTCAGAGTTCATAGCATTAAAGGTAGGAATTGTATTTTGATGATTCTGAATTGAGGAAGGTGATTTTGAGATAAGGTTGTAAACTACGTAGCAATGATAAGTACATAAGGAATTTCAAGTGAATATGGTATTTGGGGGGTCACTATAAGAGCTCAGGTTTGAGGTTATAGGAAGTGATTTCTTAGCAAGGAAGAAAAGCAAAGATGATGCATAAGGTATTGTTTAGCGAAAGATGGTAGCAAGTGTTATGGGAATCCAAGATGTTTGATAAACTTAAGTGAAGAAGATATGATGTTGTCTTTCCTCAGTTTGAGGTGTGATTACAAGAGAGGATTGTTTGTTTTCAAATCATTTCGGGTGGTTATGCCCTTCAAAAAGAAGTGTTGTGTTTTGAGAAGGAGAAGCAATGGTCTTGCATTAGAAGTGGATCAAGTTATAAAGGAGAAGACGAAGGGTTGTAGGAGTCAGAATATGTTAGCAAGAAGACGTGGAAAAGAGAAGATAGATCTTTATGGTGTAACAGTTTTGGTTGGTGTTCTACAACAAGTATGGGATTTTATAAATTGGAGAAGTGGTGTTCCCTTTGGAGTGGTGTTTAAAGCAGAACCGATGTTAGAAATCTATTTATGGGTGGTTCCCGTTGAAGTTGTGTAGTGCAAGAGGAAGATGGAAGTTGAGTTAGAGCAATGGTGTTTGGACTTAATGTAGTCATAGGGAGAACTAAAGGGTTGAAGAATCTCATAAGAGAAATAGAGGACAAGTTAGAATAGTCTGATATAAGTCTTAGCAATCAAGAGTGATTTTGAGCATGCTCGTTTTGTGGAGCAGAAAATAATGTTGAGGAAATGGAATGACAAAGTTATCGTGGATGAGAAGAGTTCTCAAGGTTTTTGCAAGATCATAGAAGTTTGAAGAAGGTCTTCAAGGGTGAGCTTTCTGGTTACAATTGTCATGAAGAAGTGATCTTGAGTCAAATAATGAGAAAGGAAGTTGCTGGATCAAAGTAGCGTAGCAGATGAAGGTTAGCATGTTATTGTCAGTACTGGGTATACATGAAGAGCTTTCATAATTGTGGATCGGTGGTTTGTGAGGGACGATTTCTTTGAAACAGTATTGGTATTCTTATATGAGAATGAGTTGGGAGTGCTTGGTAATCTTCAAGAGTCAGAAGTGAGTTTAGGTATGGACGAAATGTGTATGGGGTAGAGAAGATAAGTGAGCCTTCGGTTGCAAGCTACAAGGTCAATTTTAAAGTGAAGAAGTATTAATGGACTTGGAATAGGAAGAATGGATCAGGGGACGAAGGAGATGATTTGAGTTATGGTTTTGAGTTATAGTGGTAATCTACAGGTAAGGAAATGCTAACAGATGGTTTGAACAAAGAGAAGATTCAGGTTCTTGGTTTGATAAGGATTGAATAAGAGTTGGTTGAAGAATATGAAGAATAGGGTTTGCAGTGAAGTTGTAGAGAGATTTCATTAGTGTAATTGAATATTATAACTAGTGGGTTTCTCAAAATGGTTGAGAAATCGTCGTTTGGGCAATTCTAGTTTGAGATGTATCAAAGTTGGCTTGATCAAGCTAGTGATCTCAAGAGGTTACAGGTCTAAGTATGATTGCAGGCTAGTGGATCGAGAAATTGCATATGGTTCAGGTCAATGAGTTAACGAAGTGAAGATGGGATGCTTAAATTGTTGTTACTGCGATTAAAGAGAGTTTTATTTTGGTAATGGGATAACATAGTAGGAAACTATGTTACTCAAGAGTGGGTATCTGTAAGACAATGTGAAGTCCTCAGAATGGATGTGGTTAAAGGTGATTAAGAATATCGTAGTTGGTGGTTAACTCGAAAATTGTGGCAATCAAGTCAGAGGTATGGCAATTCTTAGAAGGAGCAAGAGAAAGTAAAGGAGTATCAGTCAAGAATTAATTGGAGGTCAACATTACTAGAAGTCTTAGAAGAGAATTACAAAAAGTATCAGAGGATAGGTGGGGATAGGCAATGTGGCAGACACAATATGATTAGTTATATGAAAGAAAGGTTCTTAAAAGCTGAGGTGTAGAGGTTTAGATTTGTTTAGAGGATAATGGCTAGACCAATCTACATTATTGAACACTAGAGTATTTTAACACAGAGGCAAGGTTTTCATGATTAGTAAGGTTGTAGAGAAGTAGTATCTTTGTCAAAATAGGTGGTTGTATTAGAGAATGTAATGAGAGTAGGATGGTATAGGAATGTTATGTGTTTCAATGTCATGTCACAACTATGAAAAGTGAAAAAATAAAAATAGAAAAACAACTCAAACCTTTTCAAATAAAGAAAAGAAATATAACTAATTTCATATATTTTAAAAATATAATTATGTTAAATTTAGTTTATTAGTATGTAAAAGAAATAGAAAAAAGAGAGTTAAGTTATATTTTTATAAGGAATTAAAAAAATTGGTTTCAATTTGAAATTTATAGTAAGTACACATTTTAATATATATATATATATATATATATATATATATATATATATATATATATATATATATATATATATATATGTAAAGTCTGAGAAAAATAAAACAAAAAGTGTGCATACGTCGCAGCATAGGATAGGTTGAACAATATTAGTAAAGTAAAATAAACTTAGCATTCTAAGTTCAGTCATTTTCTTAAACAACAGCCACCTTCTTCTACATTTCTCTCCTTCTCTGTCTTAGCACCCCTCCATCCCAACTCAAAGTCTAACCATTGGTTTATTGATTTGAAGCTATCTAGACCTTCAGGACTTCAAGATCAACCCTTTCAACTGGTCATTTTCTCTTTTCCTTCAACTGGTAAGAAAACCCCTTTCTTCCCTTTCACTTAGGGTTTTAATCATGCAACAAAATCTGGGTGCATGTGACCCATTTCACGTTTCTTAAATTTTTAGCTTCTATTAGGTTCTAAAAATTGTGTTCTATCATCAAATTGATGATCTATAGGTACCGTAAGGGTTTCCATAGGACGCGAGACATCTCTAGCCTTCTTGAGCTTGGTTGTCTACACAAGAGGTAAGGGGAGCTAGTTCTATTTTTGATTTTACTGTGTGATGTGAATGCATGAAAACCAATGAAGTGGTATGTTATTGGAAGCATGAAGTTAATTCCAGTAACTTGCGATGCATGTATGAAAGTGTTTAATATGCGAATTTGGTGTTTAATGACCGTATGCTGTTTTTGAATGATTTAGAATGTTGAAATCGTGTATGTTGGAACTATTTGTATGGAAATTCTGTTGTAGTACTGTTAGATAGTAAATCAAGTGTCTTTAGGGTCAATTTTAGGTCATTTAAAGGAAGTGAGGTAGTCAATTTGGGGGTTAGGGATTGGGAACTGATCTTGTCAATTAGGATGGTCTAGGTAGGTCATGTGTGACTTCTTAGACATGTTTAAATGGTTAAACACAAACTCCCAGTTGTAGAATTGAATTTTGGCCTCTAGGTTGATAAAATTGAAGTTGTACAACCTAAATCAATGCATGAACACTTTATAATAATGTTAGAAAGGGTTAGAATCGTTTAGGTAAGTATAATTTAGCATAAAAGTTGAGTTATGGGTTTTAGAAGTTCACCAAAATGATTAGAATTGGTAAAAGGGGGGTTAGAGTTGCTCAATCATGTAGAAAAATTTGCAGATGCCACGCCTGGGGGCCCCAAAAGGGGGCTGAGCACCCTTTGATTCGGTTTTTTTGCCAGAATGTGGCGCGTGGGCGCCCCTAAAGGGGGCTGGGCACCCTTATTTGTTGTTGTGTTTGCTTTTGATAGTTTGTAGGGTTCCGGATGTCCGCTTTGGACGTTCTTTAGGTCGTTTTTGGGGGGTTTTTGACCCTTCCGGAGCCATTGGTGAGGGTCTCTAAGCCTTTTGAATTACTTAAGTATTGATACTTAAAGGTCGTAAAGAAATTGGTGTTAATAAGTGACGTTTAGTGAAAGTATGTAATGCATGAGTTGTTTTTATGACATGACTAAGGAGTGTCTTTTATGTAAACATGTATATAGCTTGTGTGGTTGGGAAAGAATACGATTGTGAATTGTGGTTCAAATGTATGTGAATTAGGAAAGGAATAAAACATGATTTTCTAGTGTGTTGATGATGACAATTATAGAATCTCTCGGTGAGATTCTTAGTGTTTAGAATGAATGTAGAGGCTTCCATATGAAGGGTTATCCCTAACACTCTAACGGTCTTTCATTCTCACTTAAAGAGGATTGACGCGTGTGGTGAGAGTAGTGGGAGGTCCTAAAGTAGGCGCTACCACTGGAGGTCTATTCTGCGGTAATGGACTAGCCTTGTGTGTGGTCGGGTGAAACCCCTCGGCAATGGCTTTGCAAAGCAGTAGAGGCTACCACAAGTGCACAACCTACCTTACCTCTACATACATTCTATGTCCGGAGGAGTCTAGCGGTCTTAACATGATAGGATGCTTGTTTTTGATGAGTTTTATGAAATAAATGTTCATGTTTATGATGACTTACAAGTTTATGGGTGTATGGATGTTCTCGGAAATGCTAGATTGATTTGAATTGAATTGTATCCTTGTTTCAGACCTAGCTCACCCTTGCATTGTATGGTTGTATGTGTTTGCCTTCCTCCTTCCGATGTGAGCAGTAGGTGATGATTTACCATTGAAGCAAGCGTTGGAGATTGAAGAAGACCCAACCCCTAGTACTTAGGACTTCTACTAGCTCTTAGTTTAAATAACTCGTTATTTTGAAAATCTTCTAGATTTTATTTTACCATGATCAGTATTTTGGAAAACACTCTTTAGACCTCTTTAAAGTTTAGTTAGCCTTGCATTTTGGAGAACTTTGGAAACTTGTACTCAAGTTTTATTTCGTTTTAATTTCCTCTATATTTTGAATGATTGTATATATTTTTAAATACTGTCATCTCTATCTCTGAACTGCTTTCACATATTATAATAGTTGAACCCTATTATATTATATGTATATGATATTTTGGGATGTCAATATATACATATATACATACATATATATACATACATATATATATATATATATATATATACATATATATACATATATGTAGATATACATATATGTATATATATGTATATACATATACATATATGTATATGTATATATATACATATATGTATATATATATATATACATATATATACATATATGTATATATGTATATACATATATGTATATATATGTATATACATATATGTATATATATGTATATACATATATGTATATATATGTATATACATATATGTATATATATGTATATATATATATATACATATGTATATACATATATATATATATATATATATAACTACAGGAATGATTGATATTATCGACGGTCATGATTCGTCGGTAACGTACAAAATCCGTCGGTAATTAGTATTTACCGACGGCTTACCGACGGCTAATTTATTTAAAGCCCTCGGTATTACTGAAGGCTACGAGGCCGTCGGTAAGGTTTCTGACAAGTAAATTATCGACGGTTTAGGAGCCGTCGACTAGCCGTCCGAAGGCCATGAGGTCCTCGGTAACTCTCTCCGAAAGTGTGTGTGGTTAGCGACGGCCTGGAGGCCGTCTGTAATTTAGACAGTCTTTTTTCAGCCCAATTTTACTTCTTTATTAAACCTAAAACCTGCAAATGAAAAATCAAAATTCCTAAACATCAATTTATCCAGACAACATCAATTCCAAACATCAATTCAAATGTAATCATTCAACATTCATCAAGAAAACTTCAATCATTCTAAGTTTCCAAATATGATAAGTGTCAAAACAAAGTTTAAATGCAATCCCAAACTTCTAAGTTTAAAATGCAAAACAAAGTTTGATACTAAAATACTAACTTCAAAGTTTGATAAGTGTCTTAAAAAAGAAAACCTAACTAAATTTTTTTTCTAAAGTTCCTAAATATCAAAACCTATGATAACCATCAAGATTAGGATTATCACGATCATCAGAATCATCACTATCTTCGTCTTGCACAACCGTGGTCTGGAAAGGAGCCTGTTGAGGTGGACATGGCTGCTGGGATGATGATGGGGCGGTATGTCCTTGCTGAGGAACCAATGTCCTAACCAGATTTTCCAGATTTTCAAATCTGGCTAGAAGTGAATCATAAGCATCTTTACTGACGACATTGTTGGGGTCAAATGTGGTAGAGGTAGATGGTTGATGTNTGAATATGCCTCCTCTTCCAACACTATAATGAGAGGCAAGTTGCCCTACCCCATACAGTCGTCCTTTCTTTTTNCCCCCGACGGTATCAACCCAACATTGGGTCCTGATCATTTCTTCATCAGCATCTACTCTACCATCAGCACCATATCCCCCCTCTGGTCTCGCCTGTGTCAATCTCGCAGAAAAATCTTCCTGTTAAATAAGATAGAAAACATCAGTAACATTAATTTGAAAGTGTGAAAAAAGAGTACAAAATTGAGTCTGTGTGAAGACCTCTCATCAACATATTCACCAGTCCCCTTGCGAATATGAGTCTGTGTGAAGACCTCATCAACATGAACAGCCCGTCCAAGCACCGTTGCCTGTAATATTTTAAAACATACGAATGAAACATATATTAATTTCAAAGTACATGATGTTATTGAGTTATTGATAAGAAAAGAAACAAGATTTTTACCATACGAATCACATGTTCATGTGTGGTGATGGATCCTCCGGTATGCAGTGCACCACCTTTTTCTGATGCCCTATTTTTCTGGGCGGTAGCACATTTAATGCGATATTGTGGCGTATTCTAATGCGCCAACAATGAATTCCATATGTGCTNCCCCACCCAATGAGGGCGTTGTCCTNCGATCCGGGCATCTCTAAACATTTCTGATAATCGGTGAGATGCTTTCATGTTAAAGTTTTTGTGAATTTGAGTTTCATGCTCAGCTGCCCACTGTACCTTTTGTTGTTACAATAGATAATGTTAAAATAAAGCAAATGAAATTCATATTTGAATATGGTGATGCAAGATGATTAAGTAACACATGGTTTTACCTTAAATCTCTCCCAAAACAGTTTTTTGTCGTCGTCAGAGATTACTCCCCATGATGCCTAGGGCTGCAGAAATTGTTGCTTAATAGTCCTAGTGATGGCCTGTGAAACAACTCTAGAAGGAAGAAACCTGAAATATGAATGTAAGAAAGTTATGAATGTACAACCATAGTAAGATCAACAATTTAATGCAAAATACAAGACTAAGAAGAATATATGGTATTACCCTTTTCCGCACGGCTCAGTGAATGGTCGATCATGAGGAGCAGGATCATCCAAATCAGCAGTATCAGTAGAATCAGCAACATCAGCAGATGGTTGATGTACATCTGGAGATGGTGTAGAAGGTGGTGTGGGGATAGAAGAGGGATGAATATATGGTGTTTTCCCTACCACTAAAGGAGTGGGCCCTATAGTAGAAGGAGTGGGCCCTATAGTAGAAGGTGTGGGCCCGACAGAAGGTGTGGGCACCGTAGAAGGGGGTGGTGGTCGACGTGAGGATCCAACATCTGGTCGAGCTCTGGCATTGGAAAATGGTATCTCCGAAGGAACTCTAACAACGTACTTCGCCTTCCTAGCCTTTTTACCGTCTTGCCCTTGTCAGGACGTGAAGGCTTTGTCCTGACATTACTGTAATTTAAAATATAT
>NC_028351.1:28793635-28795486 GCF_000741045.1 Vigna radiata var. radiata | reverse complement strand
TTAGTTTTGATTCCTCTTGATTTTGTTTGGAGCTTGGAATAAGTTTTGGGGGTTGTTTTGGTATTGCTGTAAGCATAACGGAAATTGGTAAATCAAGAGTATAAGGAAAATATGTCCTGAGTAGGTCAAGGCTTTGTGAGTTCTTTTTTTTTTTTTCAGTTGGTTTAAGGTCTATATCATATGTTCCAATTGCTATAAGGTCTATGACAATTATTCAATTGCTCTAGAGTCCCTAACATTTTTGTTTAATTGCTATAAGAGAAACTTTCAGTAGTTCCCTTATTATTATGCTTTAATCCAGTGCCTAATTATTATGGTGTTGTTGTGAAGTGTCTAAAGTATGTTGCAGTTGCTATAAGGTTCCTAATCCAAATGCTTGGTGGTCAGATTGTTTAGACCAGTGTTCTAGTTGCTCACTTTAATGACACCATGCTCATATTGTGGTGACATTCTCACTTAAAAAAAATCACTCTTGTTGCTACAAGAAAAATTAAAGATTATCCCTCTAAACAATTAAGCCTCTAAAACATGATTACTAAACAATTATCCCTCTAAAACATGATTACCCACATCGCTATCTTAGAATTAAGCCTCCAAGGATTGGAAGAAACCACGATAATAGATACATTGACCTAAACCTACAAAGTGTTGTAAATAGGTGACAATTTTGAAATTGACCTAAACTAACCTAACAATGTGTAATATTCTTAGNCTAANAAGTTTAAAGAACTTAAATGAATCTAAGAAAGATGTCAAATTCTATGAATTAGCTAAATCTCAAAATTTGGCTACTCAAAGTGTAGTAAGAAGTACCTAAATTCGAAATCAACCTAAAGTAGGCTAAGAATATGTAGTCATGATCCTAACAAGTCTAATGTACTTAGATGAAGCTAGGAAAGTTGTCTAAATGTTTAAATCACCTAAAACTCAAAATAACACTACTTAAAATCTTAAAATGTATACTAAAAAGGTTAGTATGGCCATTACAGGTAATTTTTCAATTTGGCCCAAGTTAGTTTCAATTTGGTAGCAAAATCTTGGTTCAAGTTATTATAAAGAAGTGCACCAATTGATGTATATATTCAAAGTCATATTTGGTCAATTCACCTAATGTAGACTTATTCTAAGGTATGTCAACATCCTAACAAGTCTAACTTAGTCTAATAAAGGTAGGAAAGTGGTGAAAAGCAAAGAATAAGGTCAAACTCGAAATTTGACCTTTAAGTACCTAAAAAGTGACCTTTTTAAGTGATATTTGGTCAATTCACCTAATGTAGACTTATTCTAAGGTATGTAAACATCCTAATAAGTCTAACTCAGTCTAATAAAGATAGGAAAGTGGTGAAAAGCAAAGAATAAGGTCAAACTCGAAATTAGACCTTCAAGTACTTAAAAAGTGACCTTTTAAAGTGATATTTGGTCAATTACCCTAATGTAGACTTATTCTAAGGTATGTAAACATCCTAACAAGTCTAACTTAGTCTAATAAAGGTAGGAAAGTGGTAAAAAGCAAAGAATAAGGTCAAACTCGAAATTTGACCTTTAAGTACCTAAAAAGTGACCTTTTAAAGTGATATTTGGTAAATTCACCTAATGTAGACTTATTCTAAGATATGTAAACATCCTAACAAGTCTAACTTAGTCTAATAAAGGTAGGAAAGTGGTTAAATGCAAATAACAAGGTCAAACTCGAAATTTGACCTTTAAGTACCCAAAAAGTGACCTTTTAAAGTGATATTGAGTCAATTCACCTAATGTAGACTTATTCTAAGGTATGTAAACATCCTAACATGTCTAGAGTAGTCAAATGGACCTAGGAAACTATTCAAAAGCAAAGAATTAGGCAGAACT
>NC_028351.1:28781515-28784955 GCF_000741045.1 Vigna radiata var. radiata | reverse complement strand
GTAGTTGGAACCTAAAAAGTGTGCTTAAAAGGTGAGAATATGCAACCAGACCTAGTGTACACTTATTTTAACTTATGGGAACATCCTAACATGTCTAAAGTAGTCATATGGACCTAGGAAACTATTCAAAACCAAAGAATTAGGCAAAACTCAAAATTTGAGTAGTTGGAACCTAAAAAGTGTGCTTAAAAGGTGACAATTTGGACTTGCACAAGGTGATGATGAAGAAGAAGAAGAAGAAGAAGAAGATGATGATGAAAATGATGAAGTAGAAGATGAAGATGATGATGACGATGAAGAAGAAAATGGTGATGATGATGAAGAAGATGAAGATGAGGATCATGATGACGATGATTGAATGTTCGACTATCTTACATATTGTAGCAAAGTGAACTATCATTTGAATAGAGTGATCCTTCCTTATTTGAAATAATTTGACAATCTTAACTTTTTTATGCAATAATTTGAAATTCACTTTAATTTGTAGTGATCCTTCCTTAGTCTTTTCTATTGCTTCACTTTATTTGTACATATATTCAATGCAGTAATGACAGGAGAAGGTAAAGACCGTCCTGATAAAGGAAGGGGGTAGCCAAGCCTAAAAAAAGGCAACGGACCACAAAGTATGTACTTAGGGTGCGTGATGCACTACCTACCCCTACTCCTACAGTACACCCTTCCCCTACTCCTATAGTACACCCTCCCCCTACTCATACAATACACCCTCCTCCTCCTACCCCTACAGTACACCCTCCCGCTCCTACCCCTGCAGTACCTCCTCCTCCCACTCCTACAGTACACCCTCCCCCTACTCATACAGTACACCCTCCCCCTACTCATACTATACACCCTTCTCCTACCCCTACAAAAGAGCCTCTTCCTCCCCCTGACCCTACTTTTATACCTTCCTCATCTTCTAGACCGCCTTCTGAGACTGTCGCACCTTCTACTGATCCAGTTTCAGATGGTGATGGTGATGATGTTGACCCGCTCCCCCATGATCGACCATGGATTGAGCCATATGGAAAAGGGTAAGACTTTAATCCCTTTTTTAACTTTGCTCATTGGAATTCAGTAGAGTTCTGCAAGAAGAGTGTTACAAACCAGAGGAACAGAGCGAGTGAAAAGGGTGGTGCCCTCCATACTGGCGGGTCGATCACAATTCACGAGCATTCCATTCGTATGGTAAACTTTCTTTACTTTTTTGTTTCTTTCATATATAACTTATGTATTTTCTATTTCATATACACTAATAAGTCTAAATTATGTTACAGGCACAAGCTCTTGGACGGGCCGTCCATGTTGATGAGGTCTTTGCACAGACCCATGTTCGGAAGGGCACTAATGAATTCGTTGATGAAAGATCTCGCAAGACTCATGTAAATNTTTTAAAATATTTTAATTAAATTTCTATTATTTAAAAGTAATAACTTAAATAAAAATATTCTAATTTGTAAAAATTTAAAATTTAATTTATTATATAAATAGTTATCCATAATTCAAACAAACTAATTTCTCATACAATAAATTTTTGTCTAAATAACTGGGTGCATATTGTAACATCCCAAATATATTATAAAGATATATAATATAATAAAGGTGTCACCATGAATAATACTAGAAAGCGGTTAAGAGTAATACGATTACAGTTATTCTTAAACAATACTTAGAATTTTGAAATGTAAAGTTTCTCCCTGAAAATACAAGGAATTAAAAACTTAGAACATGATAAAGTATATTCAAAATGTCCTAGGACAAGAGAATTGGAGCCTAGAGAACTAGACTACAACACTGTCATCCCCATCAAGATTTGTTTCCAAAGTATCTACTCACCAACTGCTCCCATCCAAGTGGATGATCATCGCAAGGGAAACAAACGCAAACATGGCACAAACACAAGCAATTGCAAGGCTGAGCTAATTATATAAAAAGCATACAATTAAGAGCATGTACATACAACATATTAATTTAAAGCAAATAAGATAAAACATTCATCCTATCATGTTAAATACTAGACTTGACTCGTCCGAACTTTAGAATGATAGTCGAGCTATGGCGGGTCATGCACTCGTGGTGGCTTGTGATACTTAGGCTCTACCGCATTGGGCTCCACCGCCCTGGGCTCCACCGCCCTGCCACACTCACGAGGTTAGTCTGTTCCGCGCCTTGCAGCATGATGGAAGCCTCCAAGACTAAGACCTCCTGCTACTCCTCACCACATGGTTCAGTCCTCTCTACGTGAGAAGAAAGACCATTGAGATTCTACAATCATTCTAAAACACTAAGAATCTCACCAAGAGATTCTACACAGATGGAACTTGTTTACTACTTGGATCGTACTTTCATCACTTTGTAATCATATACTTTTTGTCACAATCAACATATACATAATCTCAATAATATACATTAACTCATTCATCACAAATTATAGAAGTAACAGTTCCATAATTTATCAATACCATGTTAAGAGTGCCCTAATACAACATAATTGTCATACTATGCAGAAGCAATACTAAAAGTTAGCATAAGAAATTATTTTCTGATTAAAAGGCAAGCTTGAGTTCCACCGTTATAGTAAAGTGATAATAATTTTTCCCCTCCAAGGAAAAATGACCAACACAATCATATTGAACAACTAATCATTGAGGCTTGTGCGTGATCAACTTCATAATCGTAAATCACACTGTTTCTTCCAAGTTGTAAATTATGCCCCTTAAGAACATTAAAATTCTAAAATGAGAACAAGCAAAAGAAAAGATGGAAGGGAAGAGATTTGGCAGTGAGAAATTCAAAACTGAAAAGCGTGAAATACCGACGGTATTTTTCCGAAGGCCTCTGGGCCGTCGGTAAAAGTTCATTACCGAGGGCCAAAAAGTGACTTTCCGAAGGGCAACATGAAATAATGTTATCGACGGTCAAGAAGACCTTAGCGAGGGCTCTGTGTCCTTCGGTAAGGGTCTCGACCAATAAAACTCAGCGATTGTGTGCCTACGATTCGTCGTGCCGTTATGGGTGTCGAGTGGGGTGGTGGTTCGTGGTTATCGGCGAGGCTTGTGCAGTGGGTGGGGTGGTGATTCGTGGTCATTAGCGTCAGGAGGTCCTTCCGGTGAAGCCCGAGATTCGCTGTTGGGTTGAGAGCTCGCGGTGTCGCTCGGCTTCCATTGAGTTCGGTGTTCTAGAGTGCGAGGTAAGTTCTCTATTTTAGAAAGCTACTTGAATAAATTAATTGCCTTGTTCTTCCCTGCTTATGTGCAATGTGTCCATCAAATTGGGTGTTTCCCTGTTCTTACCAATATGCGTGAAGTTGTTTGCACTGTGGATATTTCTGCTTTGGCACCTTATATGTATTGTGTGATAATGTGAGTTGTTTGGCTTATATCGGGGTTTTGGGTTGAGATTGTGAGCACAACGGAGAGACAAGGCAGGTTAGTACGTTCCAT
>NC_028351.1:28770718-28775250 GCF_000741045.1 Vigna radiata var. radiata | reverse complement strand
GAAGGGCACTAATGAATTCGTTGATGAAAGATCTCGCAAGACTCATGTAAATAGCACTCCTAGTATTAGTAATCCACATGATTATGTTATTGTATCATTCCCTGACATTGTTTTTAATGTTTCAACAGGAAGAATTTTCTACGAGACTTTCACAGGTTAGATCCGAACATGGGTTAGCTCCTACACCAGATGATGCGAGTAATGCAGATGACGACATCCGTAGAACACAGTGCTGGGTCGATGTCGTTGGTGGGAAGAAAAAGGGACGAGTCTACGGTGCAGGACAACTTGCTTCAAACTATACAACATCAAGAGGAGGTACACTAAAGCACCAACCTTCTTCTTCTTCCACCCCTTCTGCTGACGAGGCCATCCAGTGCTTGACACAGCTATTAGAGCAACGTGACCAGGAAAACCGTGCTTTGAGAGAAGAATACACTCACTTGAGAGACGAGTTTTCAAGTTTCAAGTCCCTGGTCATGAGAGTGCTGCCTCAAACTTCAGATCCTCCTTCCACTGTCCCTCCCACCCAACCACGACCCTCCCCGTCACCCACCATCCCTCATCAGCCCAGACCAGTCCAGCCTACACCAGTCCAGCCCACACAAGTCCAACCATCTACAGATGAGCCTGACGATGATGAAGATGAAGAATTTGTACAATTTTAGTTTCATTTTGTTATTGATCGTAGTGATTTTAGTACATTTAGATGTTTGTATATTATGATATTGGTACATTTATTTTTGCTTAGAGTTGGATGATATTACTATTATGATATTGTTAGAACATATTGGATGTCAATACATTATGATGATAATGTTAGTACTTTATGATTTTTCATCAATGAACGTGAGATTTTGGGATGGACAATATATAGGCAGGTTTGTTTATGGATTGAAACTGTTATGCAGGTTTGTGTATGTTGTGAACATCACATTGCAGGTACTTGTGCTTGGAAAACAAAAACAAATACAATTCATTTTTCCCTGCAGCATACCGAAGGCTTTACCGAAGGGCAAAGACCTTCGGTAATTACCAAAGGGCGAAAGCCCTCGGTAATTACCGAAGGGCAGAAGCCCGGGGTAATTACCGACGGCTTCTACCCTTCGGTAATTACAGAGGGTCAAAAGCCCTCGGTAAAAATAGCGACGACGTTTTTACCGAGGGCTTTCGAACCGTCGCCAGTCCCTCGGTAATTGGTCTTTACCGAGGGCATTTGGACTTTTTCGAGTGTTTTTGGCCTTCGGTAATGCCCTTCGTTACTGTATATATTAACATTCCTCACTGTGTATATGTAAAATGTCAAACTCAGTAGACCGTTTTGAAGAAAAAAAATATAGGTATAGAGTCAGTACAGATTAAAAACAAAGGATAATGATACTTTGACACCCAAAATTTGACAAATTTTTGACACCACCATGTGTAAAATTCTGGGTGATCCACGTGTTTTAAAAAAAAAAAAATGAAAGAATGATGAGACTTATATTCTGCGAGGTTCTAAAGAGGGGTTTTGAAATTCAGATTTCAAATTTGCATTTGACAGATTGGAACCAAAAACCCAGAGAGAGAAACTCTCCTTCCTGCGAAAAGCTTCATCCTCGTTTCCACCTTGACGTGTCGTTCAACGGCCACCGGAGGACCACCCAGAGGCTTTGTTGCCGATCAATGGTGGAAAGTGGTCAGCCCCTGTTGTACCTTGCCGTCTCCATCTGCCGGCGTACCTTGTTGTCTCCCTCCGCTGTCTTGCCCTGCCTTTATTTTGTGAACTTTATGTGTTATTGTTGATGAAAGAGATTGGTTGTTCAAATGAAGTTTGTATGGACATTATGCATGGTTATTTAAGATTTTGTAAAACTGAATCTATAGTAACAGACCTAGGAGCAAAGCGCAAATAAGTGGGTAGTTCAGGCAAACTTTTTGCACAGGGGTGTCAACTTTGAAATTGGCCTTGTTTTTTAACTGAAAAACTTTATTTAATACTTATTAGAATTATTGGATACAAAAGTGATGTTGAGCCATTGATGATCACGAGTATATGGATATACATGGCCAAGAGAGAATTATTGTTAGCACTCAATGTGTAGTAACAGACTTGGGCGCAATACGCAAATAAATGGGTAGTTTAGACTCACTTTTTACGAGGAGGACATATTTGAATCTGCCACTTGTTTTGAACTGCAAAGTTTATTGTTAACCAATTATATTGAATAAAATTCATTAATTATCCTTTAAGAACAAATTTATATCCAAGTTCATCCCCAAGGAAACATTTTTCTTTAAAGTCATGGTGCAGAAACGAAAGTGGTAGCAAAGGCATTATAAGTGGGTAGTTTAGACAAACTTTTTGCACGAGCAGGGCATCTTTGAATCTGCCAGTTGTTTTGAACTTCACAATTTACTGTTAACCAATTATATTGGATAAAATTCATTAATTATTATTTAAGAACAAAATTATATAAATTTATTAATTCATATATAAAATTCATTAATGATCAATAAACTTTGCAGTTCAAAACAAGTGGCAGATTCAGAGATGCCCTCCTCGTGCAAAAAGTGAGTCTAAACTACCCACTTATTTGTGCATTGCTCCCAGGTTTGTTACTACACATTGAGTGCTAATAATAATTCTCCCTTGACCATGTACATCCATATACTCGTGATCATCAATGGCTGAACGCCACTTCTGTATCCAATAATTCTAATAAGTGTTAAAAAAAGTTTGTTCAATTAAGAAACAAGGCTAGTTTCAAAGTTGACACCCTTATTTGCGTTTTGCTCCCAGGTCTGTTACTACAGATTCAGTTTTACAAAATCTTAAATAACCATGCATAATGTCCATACAAACTTCATTTGAACAACCAATCTCTTTCATCAACAATAACACATAATGTTCACAAAATAAAGGTAGGGCAAGACGGCGAAGGGAGATACAAGGTACGCTAGCGGATGGAGACGACAGGGTACGACAGGGGCTGACCACTTTCCACCATTGATCGACAGTGGATTCTCTGGGTGGTCCTCCAGTGGCTGTTGAACGACAGTCAAGGTGGAAACGGGGATCGAGCTTTTGTCGCAGGAGAGAGAGTTTCTCTCTCTAGGTTTTTGGTTCCAATTTCTCAAATGCAAATTTGAAATTTGAATTTCAAAACCCCTCTTTAGAATCTCGTAGAATATAGACCTCCTCATTCTTTCATTTCATTTTTTTAAAACACGTGGACCACCCAAAATTTGACACGTGGCGGTGTAAAAAATTTATCAAATTATGGATGTCAAAGTATCATTATCCAAAAACAAAGAACAGAGTATCAATGGTACTTTAAATTGTGGTGTAACTTACATCACATCTCATCCCCAAATAAGTATGTAACAATCCATTTATATGTAGACGAGAAATCCGTATTCATTCAACTAAGCTTCCTTTTCCTACAAAGTGGAAGATATTGTTGAGAATATTTACTTAATATATTTATTATTTAAATTAGTTTTTAGGAAATATTCTAGTTTTAAAAATATCTTCTAGTTTTAAAAATTAGTAATTATTTAGATTTAGGAAATCAAGATTGATACATTATAAATATTTGATATTTTTTTATATTTTGTTATATATAGGCTTAAATACCTATTTAGTTCTCAAGTTTGGAGTTGAATTTTCGTTTCATACCCGGTTTTAAAAGTGATTTAATCAGGTCCACAGGTTTTTTATTTTGCTTGCAATAGGTCCCTTCCGTTAAGTAAAGTGTAATGGCGTTAATTTTTCTTCTCTCTCCTCTACTATTCGTGACACACCTTTCTCTTTCTCTCTTATTACCGCAAATGCATAGATATTGCCTTAAGTCTCATGAAAGAAGGTATCATAGTTGACGTTGACAATTATTAGACAAAAAGATGGAAGTCTTCAGACAAGAAACACGGAGAAAGTTGAATATCATTTATAGTATTTTCAAATAATATTTAAATATTTTTTATTGTTACTTTTATTTTAACTATGTTTGTTTTTATCTTTTTAATATAAATATTATAATAGTTGAAATTATATTTTAATAATTATTAAGATATAAATTTTTGTTAAATAATATTAAAATTTTAAATTTAATTAGATTATTATTAAAATTAAAATTTAAAAATAAAATTTAAAAAATTTATGAAAAACATTTTAAAATTGATATAAATTTACAAATTTTAAAATATAAGTAATTTTTAAGAAAGAGAAAAATTTAATTAAAATTAAAAATAAAATTAAAAAAATTAAAATTGAAAATTATGGTAAAGTAATTTTTTAAGAAAGGTAGTTACAATATTTTATTTTGCAATATATTATTTGTCAAATACCAATTATATATTAATGTATATTAATTATAATAAACAACTTGTTAATTATAAGATATTCATAACACAAACTTTTAATATATATTAATTTGTTCATGATATGTTTTAATGTGTATAATGATTTGAGTATATCTAATCATTTCGTAAAGAATTTTAATAAAACGATTTAAGATCTAATATTTAGGATACTATAAATTATATTGAAA
>NC_028351.1:28762978-28770710 GCF_000741045.1 Vigna radiata var. radiata | reverse complement strand
CAGTTTTAGAACACAGTTTGCCAAAGAATCTGCGCGTGAAACCATAAACAAAAGAGCTTGAACAATGCACCATATTGCAGGGCTTGTGTCAAATACATCTTGCATACTAACCAAACTGACGGATTCCGGCAGAGGTTGAAAGAGGAGCTAAAGAGGGAAGTTTGTGTCGGTTAGGGATTGATTGCGGCGATTGAGGAGCTGCTTCGGTGGGAGGGCGCCGTGGCCGGACGAGACGACGGAGAGAGAGAGAGACGGCGGAGGAGTTCGGTTTGGTTTGGTTCTCTCAGCGTGATCGGGAGAGAGAGAGTGAGTGGTTTTTGAGATTTTGAAGGGAGGTGCGAAGCGATAGACGAAGCAGAAACACCCAAAAGACAATCAAGAAATGATCTGCTGTGGTTGGGAGTATCGTGCGCCTTTTTCTTGTATTGTATGGTTTAGTTATATATATATATATATATATATATACGGGGTTTGCTAACTTGCGTACGCCTGTTTGTCAGTTAGTACATTTTAGAGACAAAAATATCCTTATATCATGAATTCTAAGTTTTAAGGTTAATGGTATTTTAATAATTTTCATTCTCAAAATTAAAAAAATAAAAAAAGAAACCCCAAATCCCTTATCAGCTCTCTCATTCCTCTCAACCTTTCTCTTTCATCTCTTTCACCCCAACATTTTCTCTGTCATCCCTACTCTAGTCCTAATTGAAAAAAATCAAAAACATTTGTCTTATTTTAATAATTTTCATTCTCAAAATTAAAAAAAAACTCAAACCCTTACTCACCTCCTTCATTCCTCTCAACCTTTTCTCCTTCGTCTCTCTCACTCAACACATTTCCTCCGTCATCTCTGTACTAGCTTTAACTAAAAAAACACTCATTATTAAATAAAATGGTTAGAGAAAAAAAAATACTTCAATGAATAAAAAAATTAAAGCACCTAATTTTTTCTTTATATAATTATAAATAAAATTTCAAGATTTAGAATTTTTATTGTTTGATTTTATAATTGATAATTTTATTGTATTTTGATTTGTTTTTTTCTTTAGTAAAGGAAAACAAGTTAATGAATTTCTACCAAAAAAAATTAAATGGCNANNNANCAATGTTACGTAGTAGTCTCAGAATGTAAAGGAATGTAAAGGAAGGATGCTCATAAGTCTTGTGCATGTTGTGCCCGTCGGCTGTAATATATATAGTGAAGATAATGAAATTAAAGAGATTTTGAATGAACTTTTTTCGAAATGTGAGTATGACTCAACTCTTGACAAAAGTAAATCGTATAATAATGAATGTTTTTTTAGTTGGGGCTAGTGCAGAGATGACAGAGAAAATGTTTGAGTGAGAGAGATGAAGGAGAAAGGGTTGAGAGGAATGAAGGAGGTGAGTAAGGGTTTGAGGTTTTCTTTTTTTTAGTTTTGAGAATGAAAATTATTAAAATAATTTCAATTAGAGCTAGAGTAAGGATGACAGAGAAAAGGTTGGAATGAAAGAGATGAAAGAGAGATGGTTGAGAGGAATGAGAGAGATGGGTAAGGGTTTGTGGGTTTCTTTTTTTATTTTTTTAATTTTGAGAATGAAAATTATTAAAATACCCTTAGAATTCATGATATATAAGGATATTTTTGTCTACTGAAACCCGGTACACATTGCTAAAATGTACCAACTGAAGAACAGGCGTACGTAAGTTAGCAAACCTATATATATATATATATATATATATATATATATATATATATATATATATATATATATATATATTGGTAGTTCACAATGTTAAAAGAGAAAACTTAATAAGATTCTAAAATTTGTGATCAAATATTTTATTTTGAATATTATTATTACAAAATAATAAAACAATGAAATAGATAAATTAATGCTTTTAGAATAATTTTTTTTGTTGTAAAATCATCGGGAGTTAATGAATTAGAAATAAACATAACTCATTTTGAATATAGTTAATTGTCTTATTTCATTATATCCTGGTTAAAGTAATTAGGTTAAATATATGTTTTAGTCCTCATATTTGTTCTTCATTCTCAATTAGGTCCTCATGTTTGTTTTGTCCCAATTGCATCCTAATATTTGTAATTTGAGACAATTAAGTCCTCTACGTTTTTTTTTGTCCCAATTCCATCCTAATATTTGTAAATTTGAGACAATTAAACCCTTTCAATTGGCCTACGACGTTAGTTCCAGTTAATAGAGAGGGCTTGATTGTCTCAAATTTACAAATATTAGGATGCAATTGGGACAAAAAAAAACATGAGGACCAATTGAGAATAAAGAACAAATACGAGGACTAAAACATATATTTAACCAAGTAATTATTACTTCTAATTTAGCATCACCAACCAAATGTTTTCATATTTGTATTTCAGAAAATACTATCTTGTTAATTTTTTTTCATAATTTAAATTCTTATTAATAGTGTTTTGGTTTAAAATATTCTAATTTAGCATGATCATTAATAGTGTTTTGGTTTAATTTATTTTAGAATTATTTAATATGTGTATGCGTTTGTAATATAACTCTTCTTTATGCAACAAATTGAATAGTTATTCTTTAACACCCAATACATCAATAAATAATTCTAAAAGAAATTAGAACAAAACATTATTCATTACAAAAATCAGTAATTTTTACAAGGGTTTTTTTATCATTATCTGAGTTTTAATCCTTAAAAAACATGTTTCCTGCGATTTGGGAAAATCACCGTCACAAAATTACCGGTGATATTAGCTGGAGTTTCTGAAAAATCGTCCTATTTCTAAGAGTTTTCGACAAACCGCCGGAAATAACTAGAATTCTGCCAAAACCGTTAGAAATAACCGCAGTTTTGTCAAGACCGCCAGAAATAACTGGGGTTTAGTCAAAACCGCCGAAAATGTGTGATAATTGCCACGCCATAATATTCTGTCACACCTAACTTATATGCAATTCAATAGACCATTGTCAAGATTTTGGTTTATCTCTATTCAATAACATGTTATAAGAACCAAGAGAGGTGAAATACCATGCAGGTGTTCGACGTTTTTTCTTTGATTTCACAGTTTCACCCGCGTAAGAGTCTGAATTCTGTAAGTACTTGTAAGTGGGAGCAGAAACAATCCTCCCCTCTTTGAAATCGTTAAAAACCCTTCCTGCATCTCTTTCCTTGTTTAACTGCTCACAATGAAATACAAGTCAATAAATGTAAAAAATGTTTATGCATAAGTTCTTTCTCAGTATATGAATCTCATTGAACTATTGACTGTGTTGATACACTATGAATGGATGGACACACCTGATCTTTTCTAACAAACCAGTCGTTATCCTCCAATAGAACCCTTGTTTCTTCGTAACTCAAAGCCACCCGATAATTTGAATCTCCAAGCCATATTATTTTAGTTTAATAAAGAAGTTGTAGAGAATGAAAAAGGAGGAAATTACGTATAAAATACAACGTAACCTGAGGCACTTAACAATGGTTGTAAGCTCCACATTGGCCACTATTAAGATAAATAAATATCTATGCACATGTTTTTTTCTTTATCTTTGAGATGTCTGACATTCACAATTTCATCACATCTGTCATAAATTTTTGTCCTTCCAGTCCACTCCTTCAAATTAGGCTCTGCTGCAACACTGTAAATGATAAAGGAATTAGTTTAAAGCCACAATAACAACTAATACATAACCACATTTTTAGAAAACCATAATGGATTTATGGGAAATGGAGGGGGTTAACACCATAAAAGAATAAGTTTGTATAACCAACCCTAGCAAGTTTAATGCTTTCAAGATTGCCTCATGTGCCTTTTGGTCCTATTTGTTAAGATAAATTCAAAGGAAAAAGTTTAGGATCTTGCATGAACTTAAACCACTTAAAATGCAAAAGTATGAAATTGAACTTTAACAATAAAAAAAAAACTATCAAAACCATGAAATTAACAAATTAAACTGCATAAATATGGTTCAAGAAGAATACAACATTACTTACTTTCAATAGCAAAGGAATATGCCAAATGTTTGGAACATCATGGAGAGTAAGGATGTTTGACAACTGCATATACAAAAGCTTGTCTTAAGAATACATGCAAGGGTTTCTTGAAAGAAAAATGCAAGTTGTCATAGCTAATTTCTTAAGAAACATGCAAGGGAAATTATGGCTGGGGAACAGAGAGGCAGAGTGGAAAAGTGGAGAACATGAAAAACTTGCACCGAAGGTGGCGAGAGGTAAATTAGGGTTGGGGAAAGGCAGAGCGAAGAAGATAGAAAATACAAAGTGAAGGCACAATTTAGGAAAATTAGTAAAATATTTACAAACTTACTTGCTGTTGATTAAAAACACGGCCAAATTCTTATTTATTTTTTTTAAACAAGACATAGTTGCGGTTTGTAATCATATCCGCGAGAAATTAATTAAAACCCTAAACCCTAAACCCTAAACCCTAAACCCTAAACCCGCGACAATGTTATATTATATTATTTTTGTAGTGATTAATGGTAAATTAAATGCAGTATAACTAAGAAGTGACTCCTAGGTCGTTTCTCAAGGACCAACTATGGTTCAGAAATTTAGGTCAAACACAAAGTTGGGGGGGTTTGTGGAAAGTGTTTTCGTGAATGCAATTAGACTAAATTAAAACTCGAATTAAACCTAACTAACAAGATTGCAACGGTTGGATACTAAAGCTAACATTACGACTAAATAATCACAACTAAAAAAAATAGAAAACATTAAAGTAAAAGAAAATGTTAAACCCAACACTATAATAAACAAATATCTGACACAGTTCAAACTATTAAAATGAAACACTAAATTAAGAAGATGAAAAACAACTCAAAATGCAATGTAAAGTATTTTGAAGCAAAAGAAACAAGAAAACATAAATTCCTTCTACCCATTTCACGTGACCAAGTGCTTTTACCAAAAGGAAATTGAATTTGCAAGGCTTCTAAAAAGTAACCCTTGGCCGTGACCTCCCATTTGTTGGGCTTCCATGTGTTGACTTCAAAGGAAAATGAAAATGGGAAAAATTTCCCTTATCCAGCTCTAGCGCCAAGAAAAATGTAATGTGTATTCAATCACCGAGAATAACAATGTAACCTTCATACTATCCACCTTTTCTCCAAAAATAATTCATCTATGTATTAGTAGTCTACCTAACTTGATGGGACAACCCTTCTAATCAATGAAATAAACTAAAAAGGCAACATGCTAATGACTAAATGATGGCTACAGCTCTTCCCATTAACCACCGTTTCCCCCCTTCTTTTTTTGGAAAATGATACTTTGACAACCTCTCCATGACCAATTTTTGACACCAATGACGTGCCACGCTCTGATTGGTCAGCCTTTAATAAAAAAAATTAAAAATGACGTGGATTAGTGTCTGACAGAGAAGGCAAGGAATTATTTTGAATTCACATTTCATTTTCAGATCTCAGATTTTGAAACAAACCCTAGAGACCGAAAGTGTCCCTCCCAACCATCAAAGCTCTGTGACGTTGCCACACCGTTTAACCGGCACCGGAGGACCACCCAGAAGCTCCGATCATCTTCGCGTCTCTTCCCACCGATCAACTTCGCGCTCTTCCTAGAAGTCGCGGCTCTTCGTAGTCGTCCCGTTTCCACCCTCGGCGTCGATTGCTTTCTCGTTCCGCCGTCTTACCGTGCATTTCTCGAGGTAGGTGTTGCTTGTACTATATGAACTTATGTGAGATTGTTGCTCTGTTTTGAGCTTCTTGTATGTGTTGAAGATAGCTTATCTCGTCGATTTCGTTCTGTATTTGGGTCGAACAAGTAAATACATGCCAGAGATAATATAAAAACACTTCATCAGTAAAAAAAAAATGTAAAACAATATAAAGTTACATTGCATCACACCTAGTGTCCACTGTTGTGGACCCTGTTGCAGAGAAGTTAATTATAATGGCTGTAGCAGCACACATTTTGCGGTGATATGTCATGTCCAGAGATGAGAACCTGTTGTACTGTGGCACTGATATTGAGATGGATTGTAATGCATTCCTGAGCTCCTATTTAAAGATTGCAAAGTCTCCTCATAATGGTATTGTGCCAAGATTTGGTGGGTCAGACACCGATGGTGTGATTTTGAGAGAATGGTTGATATCTAGGCCCACAAAGGAAGCAAAATAGAGCATTCAAGTATATTCTGAAAAATTGCAGAGTTGGTTGGCGGTTTTCATTCACAGGGAGTTGCAATGCCCAATTTGTACCCTTCTTATATTATATTAAATTGTTACCATCCAACCATGTTATGCATCTTGGGTTGCCAACTCAGAAACACAAATTAGATAGTGTTACGAATTTTGAAGTTCTTCAGCTAGAGAATTCCCTTATTAGAAAAAGGCTGTCGGAGAAAGTAAAATCTTACTCTCATAATTTGCGGATGAAGAAACAGAAATTCGGTGACAATGTTAGAGTTGCTGGTGATAAGAGTCAGTGCCCTCCTATGACTGACTTGTATCATCAAATTGCCAATGATGTTAAAGTCAATGCAGTGGTATCACAAGATAATTGCAATGAATACAAGGAAGATATGCAATTTTGTAAGCATAATATTCGGAGACCAACTTGCCTCCATCACATATCTAATGTAGGTCAATTCCAATTGACTTCCTCAAACAAAGGATTGGAAGAAGAATGGTATACAAGTCCTGAGGGTGGTTTCACAATATTATCAAATATGTACTGTTTGGGGGTCCTTTTTGTTTTTAGGTGCATAGTCCAGATGGTGGATGCCCTCTTTATTAAATTAATTCAATGTTCACTTTCTCTTCTATATTCTTGAGTTCTTAAAACTAACGTGTTTCTAAGAGTACACGTTTAGGAAACTTGCTTTGTCTGTACTTGGGGGGCAGGGTGAGGGGTATGTTTTCTCTTCTTTTGAAAATTAGCTTGCAAACGTTGTTGCTATGGAACATTGGTACTCTATATCCTTTTTCTATAAGAACCTAGAGATGATTCGTACTTAAATAACTTATGTTTGTTCTGTGTTAACTCTCAACATATTTGAATTCATTAACATTAAGTGAATAATGAGACAATGGGCCTGTAATTGACAATTTGTTTTGGGGTAACTTTGTGCTAATTTACTGTTTGTTTGCACTTTAAGCAACTGCAATATGTAGTCTTTATTTTGATGCCTTTTTATTCCTCATTTACCCTGTCCATTTCTCAATCTTACATTAGTATTGCCCTCTCGTTTTCATAAGCTATCTTTATAATGTTTTGGTATGATTTGAACTGGATGCTGAATATTTGCCAGACACGGTGTTATTTCCTCTTTAGAAGAATCTACGCCGTGAAATTTACTGTGTATAATTATTGTTGTTGTTTATAATTATTTCCTTATTATTGGTCCTGATTATCAGCTGATATATTGTAATAATTTCGTTATGATTAGTTTTCCTAGTTACTTTAGAACAGTGATTTCATCCCAATATTATGGGATTGTTTATTCTTTTCTTTTTTTTACTTTTAGATCAGTTGAGGTCACATTGAAAAAAAACACGGTCTTCCTACTTTGATGACGTCCACAAAACAAAGAGTGCATGATTTACATCCAAATGAACATCATTTACTGACATCTTAAACCGTAGTTATCTTTTCATTCTATTAATGGTTGTCTTGATGGCCTAGATCATTTCTTGCTTATTCATCAAATCATCAACCTGGTTATTATTATTTGATTTTTGTTCGTATGTTATTGTTTGCTTTGAA
>NC_028351.1:28756814-28761738 GCF_000741045.1 Vigna radiata var. radiata | reverse complement strand
ATATATATATATATATATATATATATATATATATATATATATATATATATGACTTTTCAATGGTTTTGTTTATTGTTCATGATTGATTATTTATATTTGGATGTTGATAAATATGTTGGCAATGGTTGTTGCGCACGGAGGACCATGACAATCCAGTGATTCGTGCAACACTTAATTTGGATGAAGGGCCAATGCCAAAACATGGTGCTGATGACAGTGGTCTGAGTTGGCAAGAACTGATGCAGAAAGCACAACACAACCAAAGCATATTGATTGAAATGAATAAGGAGCTAACTGATTTGGCTCATGTGGTTGTTGATGTCAGGAATAGAAGACAACAACATTTAGTTTTTGGTGGAGATGCTCAGGGTGAATCATATGCTGGTGATGTTGGTGGTAAAGCTGATGTTGGTGGTGAAGCTGATGTTGGTACTCGAGTTTATGTTGGTGGTGAAACACATTTTGGGGAAGGTTGTTTGGATGAAGGCGAAGCTGATGTGCAGGGTGTTGAGGACGTCTAGGACGTTCATGATGTTGAGGACGTTGAGGATGTTAACGATGTTGGACCTCCTCTTTTAGCCGTCTTCCAGCAGTGCACCCGCATCAGGATGTCCCTTTATTGCAAATCAATCCCAAACACTTGTACAACTTGGTTACTCCTTTTAGGGCTCCTTGATGGTAATGTTCTTTAATAGTTGTTATAAATTAGTTTGAATTATTTGAGTTAGATGTTGATACATGATTACATTTTCCATGTTTGTTGGTAGGGTTGTGTCTGAGATCTGCGGTCAAGTGTTTGGGACCCGCGAGTGTTATTTCTTAGGACCTCAGAAACAAGTGGACAACATGGTAAAAATGAGAATTGTTGTGGTTATTTATGTAATGGTTTTATACATGATGAATAATTATGAATTTTATTATTTGTAGGGGATGCTTTTTGCAACAAGTGTCTTCATGTTCTTTAAAAAGAGGTCCACAGGAGTAGTGAAAAGGATATGTTTGAGTCCATTATATGCGGTAGGTTGAAATCTTCCTCCATTTCATGTTGTAAATGTTGTACATAAATTACATATGAAAGTTAAATAATTGTTTTTCTTGCAGACCCAAGTTCTACAAGACTCAAAGAAGAGAAAGTTGCATCGTCAAGTTTGGACGTTGAATGACTACGCCAACTTCTTCCAAGCCAATATCATTGGGTTTGATGACATCGTTAAGGCTGATTTTGTTAATGTTATTAAATGTCAAACAATTTACTTTAACTTATGAGTGATTATCTGTTGACCAAGTTTTGACATAATGGTTTGTTTTTAGTTGTTTGCCCCCATAATCCATGACGGGCATTAGTGGTGCTACGCCGAGAAGATTCCAACGATGGAAATGTTTGCACTGGACTCAATTGGCCATAATAGGAAAGAGAGTAAAAGGATTGACACTGTAATGGTAAGTGTTGTATTCGATTTGTACCATGTATTAGTATAAGTTTTGCTTGATTTTGAATTTAAAGTAAAGTTTGTTGTTTTGCATGCCCATAATCTTGAAATATTTTTTTGGGCATTTGTTCAATCGTTATGAAGAAAACAAACTATCCTTATTTGTCCAACATGTGCATACTCCAATCCAACCAAATTCGTAAGTATTAAAGTCGATGACTAAAATTATCATATCTCTTAGTTTGATAGGAGTACAGTATTATCATTTCAATACTGCACTTTGTTTAATGTAAATATGATTGTGGAGTATATGTTTTGAAATTCATGGAGTTGTGGGACGGTGTGAAGAGATACGACGACAAAACAATGCCCAATTACACTAGTGTAAGTTATGTACATTTTTAGTTCTTTATAACTTTTAATCAAGTAATATAATACTGTTCAATTATGTGTTAGCAGGAGGAACTGCAAGAGATTAGTTGAAGTATGTGTCTTAGTGGATATTGGATCCTAACAATGTGCGGCGAAATCAAGTCTTGGAATTTTTACAGTTAATATATTAGACTTCTTAAATAGAAATGTATTGTTAACATTTAGCACTAATGTAATTTGAACATAACACTGATTATTGTCTTACATTTGGTAAAAACTTTGACATGGTCAAATTCAACAGTGACCTTTTTTTGTTTATTATCTTTGTTGCACATTTACAGGGTCTTACTTTTTGATAAGAGAAATGCGATTGTAAATCAATTGCCAAATTGAAACATAACACCTTGGTGCAGGAAGTTAGCATAAACTACCCACGTTTTATGCCCTTCTAATAAATGAAATAAACTACAAAAGCAACATGCTAATGACTAAATGATGGCTACAACTCTCCCCATTAACCACCGTTTCCCTCCCTTTTTTTTTGGAATTTGATACTTTGACAACCTCTCCATGATAAATTTTTTACACCAATGACGTGTCACGTTGTGATTGGTCAGCCTGTAATAAAAAAAATTAAAAATGACATGGATTAGTGTCTGACAGAGAGGGCAAGGAATTATTTTGAATTCACATTTCATTTTCAGATCTCAGATTTTGAAACAAACCCTAGAGAGAGAAAGTGTCCCTCCCAACCATCAAAGCTCCGTGACGTTGCCACACCGTCGTTCGCTGCTGTTTAACCGGCACCGGAGGACCACCCGAAGCTCCGATCATCTTCGCGTCTCTTCCCACCGATCAACTTCGCGCTCTTCCCAGAAGTCGCGACTCTTCGTAGTCATCCCGTTTCCACCCTCGGCGTCGACTGCTTTCTCGTTCCGCCGTCTTACCGTGCATTTCTCGAGGTAGGTGTTGCTTGTACTATTTGAACTTATGTGAGCTTGTTGCTCTGTTTTGAGCTTCTTGTATGTGTTGAAGATAGCTTATCTCGTCGATTTCGTTTTGCATTTGGGTCGAACAAGTAAATACATGCCAGAGATGATATAAAAACACTTCATTTGTTAAAAAGAAAAATTTAAAACAATATAAAGTTACATTGCATCACACCCAGTGTCCACTGTTGTGGACCCTGTTGTAGAGAAGTTAATTATAGTGGCTGTAGCAGCACACATTTTGCGATGATATGTCGTGTCCAGAGATGAGAAGTTGTTGTAGTCTGGCATTGATATTGAGATGGATTGTATTGGATTCCCGAGCTCCGATTTAAAGATTGCAAAGTCTCCTCATAATGGTATTGTGCCAAGATTTGGTGGGTCTGACACCAATGGTGTGATTTTGAGAGAATGGTTGAAATCTAGGCACCACAAAGGAAGCAAAATAGAGCATTTCAGTATATTGTGAAAAATTGCAGAGTTGGTTGGCGGTTTTCATTCTCAGGGAGTTGTAATGCCCAATTTGTACCCTTCTTATATTATATTAAATTTTTACCATCCAACCATGTTATGCATCTTGGGTTGCCAACTCAGAAACACAAATTAGATAGTGTTACGAATTTTGAAGTTCTTCAGCTAGAGAATTCCCTTATTAGAAAAAGGCTGTCGGAGAAAGTAAAATCTTACTCTCATAATTTGCGGATGAAGAAACAGAAATTCGGTGACAATGTTAGAGTTGCTGGTGATAAGAGTCAGTGCCCTCCTATGACTGACTTGTATCATCAAATTGCCAATGATGTTAAAGTCAATGCAGTGGTATCACAAGATAATTGCAATGAATACAAGGAAGATATGCAATTTTGTAAGCATAATATTCGGAGACCAACTTGCCTCCATCACATATCTAATGTAGGTCAATTCCAATTGACTTCCTCAAACAAAGGATTGGAAGAAGAATGGTATACAAGTCCTGAGGGTGGTTTCACAATATTATCAAATATGTACTGTTTGGGGGTCCTTTTTGTTTTTAGGTGCATAGTCCAGATGGTGGATGCCCTCTTTATTAAATTAATTCAATGTTCACTTTCTCTTCTATATTCTTGAGTTCTTAAAACTAACGTGTTTCTAAGAGTACACGTTTAGGAAACTTGCTTTGTCTGTACTTGGGGGGCAGGGTGAGGGGTATGTTTTCTCTTCTTTTGAAAATTAGCTTGCAAACGTTGTTGCTATGGAACATTGGTACTCTATATCCTTTTTCTATAAGAACCTAGAGATGATTCGTACTTAAATAACTTATGTTTGTTCTGTGTTAACTCTCAACATATTTGAATTCATTAACATTAAGTGAATAATGAGACAATGGGCCTGTAATTGACAATTTGTTTTGGGGTAACTTTGTGCTAATTTACTGTTTGTTTGCACTTTAAGCAACTGCAATATGTAGTCTTTATTTTGATGCCTTTTTATTCCTCATTTACCCTGTCCATTTCTCAATCTTACATTAGTATTGCCCTCTCGTTTTCATAAGCTATCTTTATAATGTTTTGGTATGATTTGAACTGGATGCTGAATATTTGCCAGACACGGTGTTATTTCCTCTTTAGAAGAATCTACGCCGTGAAATTTACTGTGTATAATTATTGTTGTTGTTTATAATTATTTCCTTATTATTGGTCCTGATTATCAGCTGATATATTGTAATAATTTCGTTATGATTAGTTTTCCTAGTTACTTTAGAACAGTGATTTCATCCCAATATTATGGGATTGTTTATTCTTTTCTTTTTTTTACTTTTAGATCAGTTGAGGTCACATTGAAAAAAAACACGGTCTTCCTACTTTGATGACGTCCACAAAACAAAGAGTGCATGATTTACATCCAAATGAACATCATTTACTGACATCTTAAACCGTAGTTATCTTTTCATTCTATTAATGGTTGTCTTGATGACCTAGATCATTTCATGCTTATTCATCAAATCATCAACCTGGTTATTATTATTTGATTTTTGTTCGTATGTTATTGTTTGCTTTGAANATTGCTATGTCATATTATATTAGATTTCTATCAAAGCTTTTGTCTTATTTCCAAAACTTTTATACACGACCTTCCAAGAAGTTAACCTTACTTTTT
>NC_028351.1:28755614-28756596 GCF_000741045.1 Vigna radiata var. radiata | reverse complement strand
GCCGAGGGATCGGGTTAAGGGGAGGCTAAGAAAGTCGCATAACAATTGAATCAATCTAATATTCAAGGGTAGTATGTAAGAGAGAGCGGAATAGAAGAAATTGTTAGTACCCAACAACATCCATTCCTCCATTGTTTTCGTTTGTCAATTGAATCAACTTTATCTTTGCATTTTAATATATTTTTTCTCAAAACCAATTTATTAATTTTTATTTTTCAAGTCTTATTATTTTTAATTCACGCGAACGAGAAAGCCATACGAGTCTCTTGGGAAAAACAATACTTGGTCTTACCATTTATATTACTTGTACGATTTGGTACACTTGGCAATTTGTCAACAAGTTTTTGGCGCAGGTGCCGGGGACTCGAGGTTTATTTTTCTAGTAGTGTGAATTGATTGAATTTGACTTGATTTTATGTTTATTTTTATTTTTGTTCTAATAAACATTTTCTAGGGTTTTGTGCCTAATGTTTACTGAATGCAGTTTAGACAAGAATTTGATTATGTGGGCACTCAATTCTACCAAAATGATTTCAACCACTGATGAGTCGATATTTTATACCATTAACTTAGTTTTTCATGCCGAATTGTGTTGCTGATTTGCGCTTAATTCTTAGTTATTGTGTCATTTTCACCATTTGGGCTTAATTAGACCAATAATTCATATTTTAATTAATTTGAATTATTTGACCTTAATTATTCCTATTTCTATTTTCAGGGCAATTTTTGAATTATACTTTGGGACTTTTGGAAGGGCCACTAGTAAAAAAAGAGGTTTATACAGTGCACATTATGCCACGATTCACCAGAAACCGCAGCATAATGCTGCGCGGTGGCACTTTCGTAAATAAATTGAACTTATATGCCGCGGTTCCCAAAATAACCGCGGCATATAACCCTGTCAACCAACCCCTTTGACTCCACGTCAAAGAAAAAAATTTAATGACAGGGGAATAGGCCGCGGTTCTCTGACCACCCGCGG
>NC_028351.1:28726865-28751833 GCF_000741045.1 Vigna radiata var. radiata | reverse complement strand
TGTTCATTGCACAGGCCTCCTCCCCCACAACGCAAACAAGCAATTGATTGGTAAGAACATCAATGTTTGGACTTTCTTTGTTATATAAATGAATGCTAAAAGCTTTTTTTATAAATAGTTCTATTCCAGCAACTATGATGATGGGTGGGAGATCAATTGCTAACAGTAGAAAGATTACTTGGATTTCTCTCAAGGTTTGACATATGCTAAAGCCATACTTTGTTATACTTGTTTTATTTTAATGTTATTCACTAACTATTATCAACTGTGATATATTGTAGTGTAACAGACAAAATGGGTCATATGAGTGCGGATACTATGTTATGTATTGGATGACCTATATTGTTCGTTCTCACATCACAAGCCGCTGGGAAACGGTAATATTTAACTTTAACAAATTTTGATTTTTTTCCCAAATGTTGATTTCATATACACTAATTAATATCAATTGTCTTTTGTAGAGATTCAAGATTACTACAGTAGTTCCTGAGAAGCCACTACTATTCATTAGGAAGGCTGCTGCGAAGTCTATAATTAGATTATACAATAGCTCTTAGATTTAAACATTGCATTTGATTAGATTGTATTTTCTTAGACTCTGTACTTTATTTGATGTTGAAATACATTTGAACATGTGTTTGTTATGTTGAAATTGAATTTCTGTACATGTTTTTATATGCAGGTCTGTTTTTGTGGTAGTGGATATCACAAAAACACACCTGCAATTTTAAAAAACTGCAGGGGAATATGCCGCGGTTGTGACCAGAACCGCGGCATATACTTTTTCGTTTTTATTTTTATTTTTTTAAAAGAGACATATGGCCGCGGTTCTTGCACTAACTACGGCCTATAGTTGACACTTTTTGTCGCGGTTGAACCGCGACATATAGGGGACAATTTTTTTTTTTTAAAAAAAAGGATTTAGGCAGCGGCTCCTTGGACAACCGCGGCAGATTCCGGAACTTATATACCGCGGTTTGAACCGCGGCCTAAAGTCTCTGACTTACTACCGCGACTGAATATGCCGCAGTTCTTAAACCGCGACCTATAGTGAAAAATAACCGCGGTAAAATCCCCTCGCTGCATTGGTGGGCACCAAACAATTGAAGAATTTCCACAAGGCAAATTAGAATTAATCTAGCTTAGCTTAGTAATTTAGATTTTGTTAATGAATTTTTGTAACTTTGGGCCAATTAATTTGGTAGAATGCACAAAAGCCCAATTGTAGAGTTTGTGACATGGCTTTAGGGTTTGGGTGGACCCCACCCTAGTTTTTTGACACCACATTCTCGGACCAAGAAAAGGGTACAGCCGCCACTTGGCATGGTCTTCTTTTCCTCGGAAAGTTTTCATTTTCTAGGTTTTTTTTGAACATTCTCTTGGCTGGGAGATACGTAGTTGCTCACAGTTTTGGGCTTGGAAAAAACGTTTTTTTTTGGAGAAAATCAAACACCAGTTTTAATACTGGTTCGACCAACAATGCCTACATCCAGTGTCCTTCCAATCATGGAAGACCATGTAAAAATATAAATCTCCTCTCTAACCCAAAACCAAATATAGTTGCACACACAAAACCAGAATTGCAGCAAGAATCTCCTCTTCTGCAATCTGAACCCACATTGAACAATCCTCAACGTGTAACCAACACTCTTCACAGGATCCCAAGTCTATCACAACATGCTTCACAGGTTGCCAAGCCTATCAAGGCACACTTCACAGGTTGCCAAGCCTTCAGCCAAATACAACAGTCTTCACAGGATGCCAAGCCTTCAAGATCAAACCAGAAGCACTTCCTTTGTGCAGATGTTGATAAATCAATATGTGTAATTGACTCCTCAATCTGAATCTCTCTCAAGAAAGATCACCACCGTCTTCTTGGAGAATTCTTGGAGCTTCCTAAACTGAGAATTTTCTCTGACAGAGGACAATGAAAATGTTAGATCACAAAAGTCTCAGAACAATTCGTGTTCTGTTCTATTTATAGGTTTCTTGTCATTCTCAGTCGAATAGCCTACAAATCTAGTCGATTGTGTTAAAACAGTTATAACAGACAGTCAACATAAAGGCTCCTCAGTCAACCAAATCAATGCACATTCATGACAATTGAACCAGTTAGTCAATCCTAACTAACTTTTGAAAATATTGTCGATGGAGCAAGTAGGCATAACAGAATTGCAAAATTAACAACAACACAGTCGAATAGGTGTTCCGCACTGTCAACTGACACTTTAAAAATCACTATGAAATTCCTTTCAACACAATATCTCATCAAGCACATGTTCACAAAATCTGTATAAAGATTTTAGCTTAGTCGAATCCATTACCAGTGTAGTCGACTGAACCAGACCTTTGTCACAACAAATATAAGTTCATAAAAATACTTGTGAGCTTTTCTTCAGAAATGTGCAGAAGTAATCAAAATCATTTTAACACACATTTCAATACAAGCATGTTCCATACATGTAACACATAATCAATCATAGGAACATACATGCAAATCAACAAAACATGTTCAACTAAAAGCATTGTTCAAATCAGTATAGTATTATCAGTTGAACATGTAAACTGGAACATATGTACTCTAATTAAGAAGTGTGTTGTCATCATCAAAAACTAGTTTGATATAGAGTTTGTATTTTCAACAATCTCAACAGATTGTGATCTTTCTTTTAGGAGTTTCTAAAGGAGGACTGTGCTGCACATGCTGCTTAATCAGAATATGCACATTGAGGTCCTTCTTGGTTGATCAAGGTTCTTGTTGGCATCCATGGTGATTGTTGTTACCTATTGTGACTACAAGGGTTGGACTCGTGGAGTTTGGTACACTTTGAGGATTGTTCATAGTGGGTTTTGGATTGCAAGATAGGGGATATCTTGTTGTATTGTTGTTGTGTATATTTTGGTTAGAGGGTTAGAGAGGTGTTTTATATTTTTTACATTGAGGTCTTCTATTAAAGCCTTGCTATAAAAACCTTGACCATTATAGTGCATTTGCTTCCTAGTATTGGAAGGACATTGGATGTAGGCATTGAGACCGAACCAATATAAAAACCTACGTTTGAATTCACTATCCCTACTCTTTTACATTCAGTCGACTTTACAATTCTTCTAGTCAACTTCGTTTTTCTGCTACACTTAATTTTCTATTATTTGCGATTCAAGAAAGTTTGTAAAGTTTTATAAAGATTTCGAAAAGACTCTAATTTTGAAAACCCACCAAGAAGCCTACCTTTTTCTTAGCACACCGCAGATAAGTCCTTAAGGACAATGAAACTACACGCCTAAGGAAATATTGTTCATGATGTTGACATCTTTCATACAACAATCTTAAGGACTTATGGCTGACATCTGCAACATGACTTTGGAGAGCCAAACCATTGTTTTTAGAACTCAGACGATCTTCACGAAATCACTTTTTGACTTATCAAAAGTCAAGGTTTTCTTTGGACAAATTTCGGTGTTGGTAAGAACGTGTGTCCATTCTTTTAGGCATGTATGGAGTTGTTGTTGATCTTTCATCTCCAAAGCCCGATTCCATTATTCCTCCAAACGTAAAACTAGTTGAAGAGTGGACTTACGCGAAAAAGGTATGTCGACACACTTTGCTTAGTGTACTTTCTAATGATTTATTATATGTATATTGTTCCTACAAGGAAGCAAAAGACATTTAGGACTCTTTTTTTCTCAAATACACTGCCGAAGATGTCGTTAGACAAATATTCATCACAGGAAACTACTACCGTTGTGAGATGATTGAAGACAAGGATATAAGGTTGAGTTGGTCGAACCGGGTTTGAACCCACTCAGCTTCCTCTAACTTAGTTTCCATTAACACGCCTAAGGAGGGAATTTCAACCTCAAATGGAAGTACCGCTTCCATCCCATACACTAGCGAGAACACCGTGGCCCTAGTTGATGTTCCTACCGATGTGCGGTATCCGTGCAAAGCGAAAGGAAGCATTTTGTGCCAATCCTTGTAGGTGACCACCATCTTCTGCACAATCTTCTTGATGTTCTTGTTAGCAGCCTCTACTGCCCCATTCATCTTTGGACGATAAGGAGAGGAATTATGGTGGTGAATTTTGAATTCCTCACATAACTCCGCCATCATCTAATTGTTCAGGTTGGTAGCGTTATCAGTGATGATCTTGTTAGGTAGCCCATACCTACAGATCAACTCCTTCTTTATGAATCTAGCCACAACCTTTCTAGTCACGTTGGCATACGAAGCAGCCTCAACCCACTTGGTGAAGTAATCGATTGCGAGTAGTATAAAACAATGTCCATTTGACGCTTTTGGCTCTATAGCTCCGATGAAATCTATTCCCCACATCGAAAATGGCCATGGTGTAGACAACACGTTCAGAGCAGTGGGTGGCACATTGATATTATCTGCATATATCTGACATTTCTCACACTTTCTCACGTGTATGCAACAATCGTTTTCCATGGTCAACCAGAAGTAACCAGCTCTTAAGATCTTCCTAGCCATCGAATGTCCATTCATGTGTGTACCAAATGTACCTTCGTGCACTTCTTTCAATATTAACTCGGCTTCCTTTGCATCCACACATATGAGGAGAACCATGTCATGGTTTCTCTTTTATAAAACATCCCCAGTTAAGTTAAAACTGCCAGCCAACCTTCTTAGTGCTCTTTTATCGTTTTCAGACGCATCCTCAAGGTATTCTCGGGTTTTAAGATAACACTTGATATCAAAGTACCAAGGTTTACCGTCTAACTCCTCCTCAATGAAGTGGCAATATGCTTGCTCTGCATGGCTTTTCATTTTGATTCTTGGTAATTCTGCATCTTGATCAACCTCAAACATTGACGATAAGGTAGCCAATGCATCTGCTAATTGATTATCTTCTCGCGGTATATGGTTAAATGTGATGGAATCAAAATACTCCATTAATCCCCTGATGTAAGCTTGGTAGGGAATTAATTTTGTATCCCTAGTTTCCCATTCTCCTTTCAATTGATGGATGACCAAAGCTGAATCTCCATACAGGTCCAGAATTTTTGCCTTAGACTCAATTGCTGCTAGAATACCCATGGCACATGCTTCATATTTAGCAATGTTATTCGTGCAGCTAAAACACAACCTTGTCGTCATTGGTATATACTGACGCTCTGGGGAGATAAGCACTGCCCCTATTCCATGCCCCATCACATTCGAGGCTCCATCGAATAACACTATCCATGCTTTTTCGTTTCTGTCTTCTTTGTTCTCTTTGAATAAAGCCATGATATCCTCATCGGGAAGTTTAGGTTGAATTGGTTGATAATCACAAAGGGGTTGATGAGCCAGGTATTCTGCTAGTGCGCTACCCTTAACAGATTTCTGAGTAACATATACGATGTCGTATTCTGACAATAACATCTGCCATCGAGATATCCTTCCAGTAAGAGCAGGCTTTTCAAAAATATACTTGATAGGATCCATCTTGGATATCAACCATGTGGAATGACTTAACATGTATTGCCTTAAGCGATGAGCGGCCCATGCCAATGCGTAGCAAGTCCGCTCCAACGATGAATATCGTTGTTCGCAGTCAGTGAATTTCTTGCTCAAGTAATATATAGCGTGCTCTCTTTTTCCATCCTCATCATGCTGACCTAATACACAACCCATTGACTTGTCCAATACATTCAAATACAAAATGAGTGGTCTTCCTGGTTCTGGTGGACGTAATACAGGAGGGTCCTATAAGTATTGTTTGACTCTCTCAAAAGCGGCCTGACAATCTTCATTCCACACCACAGCCTGATTCTTTCGTAACAACCTGAACAGTGGTTCACAAGTAGCGATTAATTGGGAGATGAATCTAGCAATATAATTCAATCTACCCAAAAACCCTCGAACTTCTTTTTCCGTTTTAGGCGCAGGCATTTCCATTATCGCTCGTACTTTCTCAGGATCCACCTCTATCCTCCTTTGGCTGATAATAAAGCCCAACAATTTCCTGGATTTCACTCCAAATGAACATTTGCGGGATTCAGCCTGAGCTTATACTTTCTCAATCTCTCGAATAACTTTCTCAAGTTGAGGATGTGTTTGTCTTCTGATTCGGACTTCGCAATCATGTCGTCCACATAAACTTCAATCTCCTTGTGCATCATATCATGAAAAAGTGCCACCATCGCCCTATGATATGTAGCCCCAGCATTCTTGAGTCCGAAAGACATCACCTTATAACAAAACGTGCCCCACAATGTAATAAAAGTCATCTTTTCCGTATCTTCTAGTGCCATCTGGATCTGATTATACCCCGAAAAACCATCCATGAACGGAAACAGTGAATACTTGGTTGTATTATCAACTAGGGTGTGGATGTGTGGTAATGGGAAATTATCTTTTGGGCTTGCGCGATTCAAATCACGATAATCGACACACATCCGAACTTTACCATCCTTCTTAGGCACCGGTGATGAGTCGATATTTTATACCATTAACTTGGTTTTTCGCGCCGAATTGTTAATTATTGTGTCATTTTCACCATTTGGGCTTAATTAGACCAATAATTCATATTTTAATTAATTTGAATTATTTGAGCTTAATTATTCCTATTTCTATTTTCAGGGCAAATTTTGGAAATACACTGGGAGACTTTTGGAAGGGCACAAGCAATTGAAGAATTTTTTACAATTTCTTTTTAGAGTTAATTAAACTTTAATCTAGTGTTTTAGAATTTGTAGACTTAGGTTTTTGGATTTTGGGCCAATTTTTGGTAGTGTAGGCAAGCCCAAGTTGTAAAAAAAACTTGTCATAGCTTTAGGGTTTGGGTGGACCCCACCCTAGTTTTTTTGGACAGAGAATTCTCGGACCATAGGGAGAGACAACCGTCACGCTCGGTGTGGAATTTTTTGGGAGCTCTCTCTCGGTTTTCCTTTGGTGCTGGAACGTTGTCCTTGGATGGTTAAATGAAAATTATTTTTCGTTTTCTTAGCATTTTTGTTTTCATGAGCTGCAGTGTTGATTAGTGTAGTCCTGTTGAGATTGAAGCCGCTGGTTTATTTCCTTGCCTTGGGAAGCACTAGCTTTCTTGAAATAATTTACGTGATCAGAAGGCTACCCCCCTTTTCAGTAAAAAACGCAGGTTGCCAAATGCTGTATGGAGGGGAAGTTTCGGCAGCTGGAAAAGGATGACATAAGTAGTTCTTATTTTTATTTTACTCAAATGAAACTTGGAAAAGATTGAAATTGAAGAGTAGAGTAACATGTGCATTCAACTCTGGGTTTGAGGGCTGAACGTGTTCAGGGAGAATGTATCACGTTTTAATTCTCTCATGCTGAAAGGTCTCATCAAATCAATGCTACTAGGCCACGTGTTTTATACTTAGATGAAAAGCTTTCATTTTGTAGGAAAGAATTTCAACCTTAATTGGAGAGTGTCACGGTAGTTTCATTGATTGATGCTATGGGATTCCGTCAACTGAAAATTGAAGAGTAGTCACTTCAGCTTTGACTTTTGAAAGGCTCTTAGTTCTATTCTATTTTTATTTGGAATTGGTTGGTTGCTTTCTTTAGAGCTGTTACCATGGTCTAGTTAGGAGGAATGTGGTTTTTGAAGAGCAATTGTTTTTGAATGAGTGTGCGTTGCTGTGATAATGGGAGGAAGCAAGAATTATACTTTTTCTTTACACGTTATGCACTGAATTCTTATAAATGTTTGAAGCATTTATGGAATGAAAACTATTGTGGGTCCGGTGATTGGACGTGTCAAGCTTGCTCTTTGCAAATGATATCATGGATTTAGCTGCAGCAATTTTATTTTGAATTCACGGTTCCCAATAGGGGGTAGAGAAGCATTAACTTGTCTTATTTGTGGAAGAGTGTTAGATGCATGATGAAGAGAAAACATGGCATAACTTTCTTGGGACCGGTTGCAGTGTCAACTTACAGGCTTTGAGGCTGGAAATAGTAGCCGTGGGTGTTGCTGTAGAGAAGAGATTGACGATTTTAATTTTATCAATTTTGCTTTCTTGGAGAAAACCACTTGGTCACGTGCTTGGTAAAGATAAACCATGGTTGATTATTTCCTTGATTTGAATTAATTGGAATTGCAAGTTGGGTTATTTTTAATTTTTATTTTAATTTAGTTATTTGCTTTAGCAAAAATCAGTTTCAAAACCCCCCTTTTTGTGTTTGACAAAATTCTGAACCGCAAAAATTGGTCTTTGGGAGACGACCTAGGGGTCATTCCCTAGTTACTGCACTTTAAAATGCACATCAAATTTGTATGGGCGGCGACACCCATCAACCGGTACAATGTTTGCTACCCATTCTGGGTATCTCGCCACAACTAGAAACCTTGCATCGAATTGCTTTTGTACCTCCTCTTTGATCTTCAAGGACATTTTTGGTTTCATTCTTCTTAGCTTTTGCTTTACCGGTGGGCATTCCGGCTTGAGTGGGAGCTTGTGTTGCACAATATCTGTATCGAGGCGTGGCATGTCATTGTAAGACCAAGAAAATACGTCCCTGAACTCCCTCAATAAGACACACAACTTTTCTTTCACTTCTTCCTTCATGGTTGTACCGATCTTCACCTCCTTTACCTCATCCTCATCCCCCAAATTGAGTACTTCAACATCTTCCTGGTGAGGTTTTATTTCTTTAGACTCTTGTTCCACTAGTCTTAACAGTTCAGGAGGGGGTTCCAGGTCATCATCACAATCATTTTCCGTATTATTGATAGGGTGCCCAAAATCAGGAATATCGACATAATTATTTTCAAAACACTCATTGTCATATCTGCATTATTTAAGTTTGCGAAAAAGAAATAAATAAACAAAACAACGATGAAGAATGCAAAATGATGATAAAACACAAACAAACACACTTTGATTATCGCGCTGAGCATAACAAACTAAAAGCGTCAACCCATAAGTCATGAATCCTAAAGCCCTGGGTAAAGTTATAGGATTAATTAAAGTTATTACATCTCATTCAAATTAAGCATCACGGGCAAATCCAGCATCTTCCAGTTGTCGAGTCGTGCATCCGAGGAGCAGGCCCACACGAAACTGGAGCCTTCCGATCCATCTTCATCTCCCACTGTTGCTATGTGGCCAGAGTTAACCCAACCAGCACTGCGAAAAGCTCTCCTTTAGGTCACAGATACGAATTCTTCCCACCTTGGGCTCCCGTCTTTCCACTCGAGCCAGACTGCGCTCTCTCTTTTCTTCTATCAGCCTTCTCCTGTCCTCCTTGGTGGGCTTGTATCCCAGGCCATACCTATTCTTGTTCTCGACAACATCCAGAGGGAATGTTCGCCCCTATCCATACTTGCCTAAACCCTTCCCATGCACATAGGTATTTCCCACGATCTCCAGAGATTGGAAAGCTGTCTCGAGAGCTTCCTCAGCCGCCTCAATATAATGGGTGGATGATGGTCCACTCATTAGGATATCCTCCTCTCCTGCCACTATCACTAGCTTATCTCCCATAACATACTTCAACTTTTGGTGTAGTGTAGAAGGCACAACCCCTGCAGAATGGATCCATGGGCGACCCAACAGACAACTATAGGACAGGAGGATGTCCATGACTTGGAATGTCACTTGAAAGACACACGGACCGACTTGGACTGGCTTTTCTACCTCTCCGATCACTTCCCTTTTACTACCATCGAAGGCTCTCACAATCATAGAGCTCGGCTTCATATGCATTCCGTCACTGGGTAGCTTCTCCAAGGTTGCTTTTGGCATGACATTCAGGGAGGATCCATTATCCACTAAGACACGTGCTATCACATGATCCAGGCATTTCACAGAAACATGAAGGGCTTTGTTATGACCTATCCCTTCAAAAGGTAAAAATCTCTTCATCAGTGAAGGTGAGGTAATTATTAGCAACGATGTTACGAACAATGCCCTCGAACTTGTTCAGAGAAATACCTTGCTCCACATGAGCCTCACAGAGTATCTTCATCAACAACTTTCGGTGGGAAGCAGAATGCATGAGTAATTCTAGCATGGAGATCCGGGCAAGCATGCGGTTCAACTGTTCCACCACTTTGTACTCACTCTGTTGTATGAACTTTAGGAATTCACCAGCCTCTTCTTCAAATATTTCCCTCTTCTCCTCTTTGTCGGGGGCCTTTTTGGCCTCCACGTTCTTCCCCTTCAAGAACTCCTTCGCTTTTGCAGCCATTGTTGCTTCCCTATCATTGGTTCTTTCTCCTGCCAATTCTGGTGATGTAAAGATTCGACTACTTCTGGTCATTCCACCAATGCCTGATATGTTTTCCACAGTCGGATTTGCATCCTTTCCCTCATCTAATGCAGTTGCCCCATACCTCCACGAGACGACTTTCTCATTCTTATAAGGGAAAGGAGTTGGCACTCGGATGACAATAGACGGATTTCCTTCAATTACTAGTGCAAGGGTGGTTCTAGTGAAATGGATCACCAAAGGTTCAGGCAAAGTCACATCAGATTCTCCACCAGTTTGTGTAAATACTTCTTCTTCTCTGACCTTGTGGCACACTTGCATCAGATTTCTATCAAGTAAGTCTTGCAGAAAAATCTCGAATTCCATACATTCCTCAATAGAGTGCCCGGCCTCCGGATGGAGTGCGCACGCTATACCCAGATCATAATCGCCCTTCACTAGGCCCTTCTTCAACAAAGCTTCCAAGATAAATCTCCTAGAACTTCTTACTTCGCCTACATCTCTTATCAGATCATGGTTTTCAACCTCAATGGCATTCGTCGAGGAACTCCCGTGCCCGGACAATGGATTAGTATCGACGCTGGGCTGGTCTTCTTGAAACTTTAACCAACCCGAGTTTATCAGAGCCTGAACTTTGTATTTGAGAGCCATACATCCTTCGGTCGAGTGACCAACGCCTCCCGCATGATAACAACACCTGGCATTTGCGTCATAACCCCTAGGGTACGGCGGCTGTACAAGCTTCATCGGGCAAATGGTGACCAAGCCCTTTTTGACTAGGTTAGGTAACAATTCAGTGTAGGTCATAGGAATTGGGGTGAACCTAACAAATTGATTTCCTCTCGGGTTGTTTTTTTGACCCACATTCAGATTTGAGCCCATGTTTGCGGTCGGTCTTGAAGCTTCGGTTGGGATACGCTACGGTGGATAATACGCTTGTTATTGTTGAGGCCTAGTTTAATGAGCAAACGAGGCGTTAACAGCATAAGGAGGTGGGTATAAGTATGCTCGATAATTAGGATTGGGAGCTCGTCCTCTCCACACAGGCATTATCGACGCTGCATGTACCTCCCCCTCTTTCTTCTTTCCCTGATTGAAGCTGGGCTTTTTGTAGTTTGTAGCTGCAAGTGGGCCATATGCTATCTTCCCATTTTTCAAACCGATTTCTATCCTCTCACCAATTATGATGGTGTCAGCAAAATTTACAATTACATTCCCAACCATATGCTCATAAAATGGCGGCTGGAGTGTGTTTACGAACACCGACACCATCTCCTTATCAAACAGCGGTGGCTCAACTTGCGCAGCCAACTCACTCCATCGTTGGGCATACTCTTTGAAGGTTTCATTATCCTTCTTAGTCATATTCTGTAGCTGCAGCCGGTCCGGAGCAACATGAGTGTTGTATACATATTGTTTCACGAAGGCGTCAACTAGATCCGCCCAACAACGAATTCGAGATAGCTCCAGGTGGGTGTACCAGTTCAATGCTACCCCAGCCAAACTTTCCTAAAATACGTGGATGAGTAACGGCTCATCATGAGCATACGCAGCCATCTTTCTTCAGTACATGGTCACATGGCTTTTAGGGCAAGTGTTGCCCTTATACTTTTCAAACTCCGGCGCCTTGAACTTAGGTGGGATTTTCAAGCCCGAAACCAAACTCAATCTGGCCGCATCTCCAAACCCGTAATTTTCGACCCCCTCGATAGCTCTCATTCTCGCCTCCAGACTCTCCAACCTACCCGTAGCTCCAACGAGACTACTAAATCCCCCAACCACCGTGGCGTGCGGTGCAGCTCCGGCTGAAGAATCCTCCTTACCAACCATATGTGGTACTAGGGTCACCCGAATTCCATCAGTTGTGTTGTTCCGTTCATTCCCGTACCCACCATGGGAGCCGACAATAAGACAGGTCCCTGAGTGCCGAATGGTGGTATATTGACAGTCGCGGGAAACGAGAATGAAGCGTGCTCAGCTTCTAAGTACTCTCCTACAGGAGGAGTGTAACCCGGAGGTAAACCATAAAATGGGAAAGGGACTGACTGTCTCGCAGCGTTGAACATTGGGGGATAAGGGTGAGCATTCCCCTCAACATGCGCAGATGAAGACTCTCCAGTAGTCTTCATGGATTCAAGTGCCGCCAAGATCTGGCCGATATGGTCTTTCAACTGGCCAACATCCGCTTTGAGAGACTCCTGTGACTCCTCCCAGCTTGCCATGGCTTTTGAATTTGCCCGGGTCCAGTAGGGATGTTGTGGAAATCTTGTCGTCGTTTTTTCTCACTCGTACTGCTTTATTATTTTAATTAATTAGATGAAAAATGAAACATGCTAAAGAAAACATGATGCATGCTAGTGATAGGGGGAAATCACAGAATCACAATGACATAACTTGATGGAAATTAGCACAAGCAGATGCTAAACAAACATCCCGCCTCTTTCATTTAAAGGAAAACAAGTTCATTACATTTCTTAAAGGAAACAAATCATAAAGATCTCTAAATACATCAATTCCTATCCCGAGTGATGAGGGATTTCATCTCGTCTATCAACCGTTTACAGTGATTAATGAAAAGCTCTATTTCTACTGGTGGGCTATAAAAGTGGGTACTCGCTTCAACTTCCGACACCATTCTGGGGATATCTTCAATTGCCCCATTTGCCAAAGCAGCCAACTGATAGAAGCTTTCCTTCCAATGCTTTACGGTGGTTTCTTGCTCTGCGATGTGCTCTTTCATTTGCTTTATCAAGGCCTGATGCCTTTCTTCAAATTCCATTGACCTCCATCGCTCCTCTTACTCCTCGATGTAATCCTCCATCTGCTTTAACATGGCTCGATACTCCCCTTCAGCCTCTGCCAACTTCCAACGCTCCTGATTCAACTCCGCTTCAAATGATGTAGTCATTTCCTTCATTTGATGCCCCGATTCTTGCACTTGGACTTGCGCTTCCCTTAGTCTTTTTAGGGCTTCCCTTTTATCCCTCTTGGCTTCCTCATAGAGTTGTTTCCACTGTCTGCCTTCTTCTAAAGCCACATTATTCTCATTCACCCTCATGGATAACTCTTTACTTGCGGCTGCAAGATCCTGTTTTACTCGGAATGTATAATCTCTCTCGGCCTTCTGGCTTTTGACAATGTTTTCATAAGCCCGTGACTTTTCTTCGTTATCATTCCTCATATCCACAAAATCATTGCGAGCCTTCTGTAATTCATTTTCCAACCTAGCATTCCTCACCCTCAATTTCTCCATCTCAACCTTCAGCTGTTTCACCTCTTCACTTTCTGGGGCTTGGGATGGTCCTTCACTCGCTGATTGATCATTGATGGGCTCGAAAGGCAACTTGACTTCTCTTACCCTCTCCAGAATCCAAGTATGATAACTAACCCTGTTATCCATCGCCCCACTCCTCAGGTCCTTCTCTACTCGCACCACATTTTCCCAGGCACTTCTGACTCTCCTCAACATTTCAGTACAATGTCTGTCCTCATGGTAGATGAAGAAGGCTGTGAGATAATCTGGTGAAGGCGCCCCCTTCATGTGATATCCAAACTGTCTTTGGACCAAAACAGGGTTGTAGTTAATACAATACCTAGCGCCTGTGAGAGGTACGTTAGGAAAGTCGCCACAATGTTGGATAGATGGTTTCATCTCTAGCCAAGGAAGACGCCACTTTACCTTCCATTCATTCAAACCAACCAAGAATTGGGCCCACTCATTGCCCCCTTTGCCTTTAAGCCCTTGGTGCGACAGATCCTCCGATGGATACCTGACATCAACTGGCCCTTTAAACATGCATGCGGTCATCCATGCATACAATGCCGGCAAGCAACACAAAATTTTCTTCCCCTTTCTCTCATGGCAAAAACTCATGGTCCCATACACATTTGCGAGGACTACTGTTACAGGGTTCTCTGATCTCGTCTTTTTTGCCACGAAGACATCAATAGTGGTGTAATACACAAAGTCTTCTATTTTGGGGAACAAAACGATGCCGTAGATGGTGAGAGCTAACACATCCATAAAAGCCTCCCACTCTTCCTTATCAGCCAGATGATGTAAATATAGTTCAAGATATCCTTGTGTCAACCCACGCACTTGATTCCTTGTTACCATCTTTTCTTCTAAATCTTTTGGGTGCAACTTCATAATGGCAGCAATGGTAGGAATGGAGGCATGATGCTCCAAGTGCTGATATGGTGAGGTACCCTCTAGTGGAAAGCCCAAGATATGCTCAAATTCTTCTATAGTTGGCGCCAGCTGGAAGTCCTGGAAGGTGAAACACCTTAGCAAAGAGTCATAGTACCGGACTAGGGTTGTGATGGCAGACAGTTGTACTTCCATTTCTAATAGGCTCAAAAGATTTTCGTATTTAATCTTGAAAGTTTCCCTCTTTATGGTCTTAAGTTTCTTGCCTAAATTTACTAGTCCTGTTATATTTCCCCTATGAATCTTTAGTCAAGGTTTCTTTCTTAAAATGGCAGAACCGATCTGTTGCGTAGCACCAGGTCTTGCATCAACTTCCATTTTGTATATGATCAATCAAATACCTGTGATTTCCCCTAAAACCAACATGTTACCAAATGATGTATGAACAAAATGCATGAAAATATGACGAAGTGAAAATAACATGACTAACACAAATGCATGTATAGTATGACGATGCAATGACATTATTTTTTTTTTCATAAAAAAAACAACGTGGGGGTTATAGGAATACACATGTCTCCCTTTGTGCCCTAATATAGGTTAAATGTTTCATATTGGAAGTCAAGTATATGCATTCTCACCAGGATGGTTCCCTGAGCCTAAAGATCAAAGGTCACTAGAGCTATAGCCCCTGACATAGCACCTCCACCATAGTTTATTTTGGAAAACTACGGAAAAACCGTACAATGATAAGGCAAGGTCTACAAAACCAAATTCTGGTTTCGGAAGTCAGTTACGTGTGGGGAAGGTGTTAGCACCCCCACAACGCCTGCCCTAAGGCAGTACCTTTAACTAAATACGCGAATTTGATGTGGTTTGCAAAATGTTTAATTACCCCTAAAAAATAAAACTCTAAAGAAAACAATATTTTTTTTGTGTTTTTTGTGCCCGACAAGGATTGACCTTGCTCCTAAGTATTCTCAGTTGGACTGAGAAATCAGGGTTACGTAGTTCTCTAAATCGTTTGGGTGATTCTTTTGAAAACACGATGTTTTATAATTTTTGTTGATTTTTTTTTGAAAGAAGAAGAAAAAAAGGTTTTCGACACAAGACTGACGCGGATGGTCGCACGTTTGCTTAAACCATTTAAAATATTTGTTATTTTTGAAAGAAGGAGGAAAAGGTTTTTAACACAAGGCTGACGCGAATGGTCGCACGTGTGCTTAAACCTTTTAAAAATATTTTTGTTATTTTTGAAAGAAGGAGAAAAAGGTTTTTAACACAAGGCTGACGCGAATGATCGCACGTGTGCTTAAACCTTTTAAAATAATTTTGTTATTTTTGAAAGAAGGAGAAAAAGGTTTTTAACATGCGAATGGTCGCACGTGTGCTTAAACCTCTTAAAAAAAATTTTATTTTTAAGATATCTATTTAAAAGTAAAATAAGTAAGTAACCAAATGAAAAAAAGAAAAAAACAAATAAATAAATAAATAAAGAAAATAAAAAAAATAATAAAAAAAATAGAAAAATGAAATAGAAAGTAAAAATGTAGTAAACTAAAAGTTAAATGATAAATAAAATAAAAAAAAAAACGATTGGGCTAAGCCCAAGTGGCCAGGGATGCAGAATGGAAACATAGGGGGGTGCAGAAAGGATTTTCTGTTTAATTGTAGATTGGGCCTCAGCCAAAACGTCTTTCGTCCCCTTTTGTTCTCCCTTTTTTTTGTTTCATTTTGTTTTTTTTGTTTTTTGTTTTGTTTTTACTAACTTAATTATGTATAAATAAAGACAAAACCAAAAATAAGAATTATGAAAAGAAAAATACAAATAATAATAAAAAAAAGAAAAAGAAAAAGAAAATAAGGTAGGAAACGTAGAATAGTAAAAATAAAAAAAAAATGAACATAATGAATGAATGAAAATTGGGATAAAAAAGTAAGACCTAAAACTAATCCGGATGAAATTTGGTATTGACAAAAAGATTACATTCTTTCCCCCAACAACAATAGGGTTTAGTTCACCATAGACATGGTGAAGCTAGATGAAAAATGGAAGAAGAATGGAAAAGCAAAACCCTAGAAAAGATGAAAAAGAGCCTAAGCATCCAAGAGATCCTCTCTAGAGAGCAAAATTAGGTCTGGTCGTTCTCCCATGTCAAAAGAATGACTCTGAACTCGAAATAAGGGTATTTAAAGGTGAGGAACGCGTTAGAAAACAGGTCCAGGCTCAGTGAGCCACCGCCCGACGGTTTAAGTGTGCCGCCCGGCGGTTTGCCATAATCCTCGAAACCGCCCGGTGGCAATCGCCACCGCCCGACAGTTTCCATCAGAACCTCCCAGCGTCAATTCCATGGCTAATCCTCGTCCTAGACCGCCCAGTGGTTTAAGTGTGCCGCCGGGCGATGCGTCGACTCTTCAAATGTTCATTTTTCTTCTCTTTTCTTGAGTCAAAGACGTGTATCTTTAACTCCATTTTTCATTTTCTCAAAATAGCTACAAAACAATGGAAAACAAGCATAAAATCGCTAAAAACAACTTTTGACTCTCTACAGACTCATTTATTGAGTTTTGCTTGATTCTAGGCTCATTCCAAGTAGTAAAGGGCGCAATTTGGTCCAAATTGACATATGAAAATAACTATTTTTCAACCTTCATCAACAACCCCAAACTTAGAACTTTGCTTGTCCTCAAGGAAAACAAAACAAAACTTGGCTTTATACTTTTTTATCCCATGCCTCAACAATCCCAAGGTACATGACAAAACTACTCAATTCAATATTCATAGTGAAATCCAAAGTATGATGCATGCATGCTTTCAATCCAGAGATTACACAACAAATGTTATACATTATGAATGACTAATCTACTAAGCAAAAATGTATTCATGAAAATCAACAGTTCATACCAAGAAAGTGTTTCACTCAATCACTCAAGTGTTTAAGGTGACACTCTAGCTCTCTATTGTTCACAAGTCACATGAAACAAAATTTCCATTCATCTAAAACAATACACATCTTTACATGCAAATGCCATCAAAAGGACTTTTCCAAGGCTTGTAATGAGGTCGGGCTAACAAGAAAAATTGGTTTTTCTAGAATGCAAAATCCTTGAGTAAGGAGAGCTAACAAAATATTCAACATTTAAGCATAACTCTCCCACCAATGTTTCTCATTCCCAACTTTTTACCTTTTTCTTTTCTTTTTCATTGAGCTCATCTTCATGCTTTTCTTCTTTTCTTTTCTTTTTCTCATTCATTTTTCTCTTTTCACAACAATTGAGCTCAATGCCTTTCCTTGCTTTTTCAATTTTTTTCCCCGTACACCTCAAACTTGAACCTTTTCATCACATACAATTAAGCTCATCCCAACTTAAGTTAAAGAATTTCAGAACAAGGGTTCACATACTGTTTAAGGCTAAGGTTCAAAAAGGGTATAATCTTTCAAGTACTCTTGGTGAAAATTTGGCTAGAGAAGGGTTTTCAAAAATGGCCTTGATCATATGACATTCACATGCAATTCAATCAATCATCAAGATTAAGGCAATATCATCCATGTTTTCCTGTGAACATTGCATACATCAATAAAAACTTTGGAGCTCAAAATCTCACACACATGCTTTCTCACACAAAATTCATTCATACACCCTGCCTAGCATCATGACCACAATCATAAATTATACCACATCTATTTCACTGAATATTAACATGCATTGCAACTCAATTCTTATCCACATCAAATAATCATTTTCAGAACAAGAATTAAAGCCAAGAGTACACAACAAAATAAAAATCCAACCTATTCTAAGAACTTAAAATGAAACAAAACAAAAGGAAAAGAAAGAAAAACTAAATCCTGTCTTTGGACATCCCTCAGTAGATGTCTACTATCAGCCCATGCTGTCATCGGAGTCCTCCTCACTCTCATCATTTGCGTCCTCAAAGTTTTCTTCCTCAGTGTTCGGAGCTCCAGATGCTCCAAACCCACTACTCTGTGCCTGCTGCTCAGGCCATGCCACAGCTGTATGAAACTCGTCCATAGTCCACCTGTGCACACATCTCAGTAGTAGCCACCTACCCTCTGTGAAGGGCCTCCATCCGAGCCTCCATCATGGACATGTACATGTCCCTCATCTGGAAGGGCTCCGCGTGCTAAACTGGTACCTCATCAGGTACATGCTCCAGCTGAGCTGCAGCTCTCCTACGACGCCTCCGAGGTGCTGCCCCTGCTACATCTGCTACACCTACTACTCCAGCCACAACACAAAACTGGTTGAAATATGCTGCATCAATGGTATTTCTCAGTCTCTCATATGTGGGAACTGCAATCTTCACCCCAGCCTACTAGCACAGAAAATTGATCAAAGATGGATGCCCCAATGGCATCCTGCTACTAACGGTCATAGCACAGCTCCTGATCTCGTCAGCAATGATTTGGCCGATATTTACCTCCATCTGTCTCATCAAGCAGAAAATGAGACAAAATCTGTGAATCGTGATATCTGAGATGTGGGAGCACGGTTGGATGTTGGCAAGTGTGAACGCCATCCAATATCTGGCTAAGGGTATCATATCCAACCGTCGAATGTTCATTGGTGCACTGCTAGCGTTAGGTTGAAAGTGTCTACCAGGAAGACACACAACCTCCTCAATTTCCGCTGCATTATCAAACACACCAGCATGTGCCGCATATTGGCACTGCTCTTCTGGCCACTCTGTTCCCAAGAAACTGTTAATGGTATTGGGGTCATAACTAATAGTCTGCCCCCTTACAAAGCTCAAATATCGCCCAACAGCCACTCCTCCTCTGGGCACCGCGTTGGTGTAGAATTCTTTTACCAATTCCACACTGGCAGGTGCAGGGTAGGTCGTCAACCTCTCCCAGTCTCTCCTCAAAATCTCCTCTTCAAATTCAGGAGCCAAATCAGGTATGAAGGAAGCCTTCCTCTCCATTAGCAACCTCCTTTCTTGCATAGTATCAAAGTGCTCCTCATGTTGTTTGGAGAGGAATCTTTGAGAGTCAAATCCTCTTGAGCTTTCTGGCATCTTCCTTTTTCCTCAAGTATTTCTTATCTGGCGCGATGCTGATGCCATTTTTGCAATAAACACAATTTTCGAAAAACCACAGAAATCTATTGTTAGGAGTTAATGCATCAACAAACACTTTCAAACCCAACAAAATTTACAACTATGGGTGCCCCGGGGTCTCCCTTTCACAATGCAAACAAACCACAAAATCGCAACAAACCGCCCGACGGTCTGCATCAGGTTGAATACCGCCCGGCGGCAAAGGCATATCGCCCGGCGGTGAGAGGGGTTTTCAAAATTTTTCCACAAATCAAACCTAATCTCCACTCAAATGCTAATTCCTATCAGGCAAATCAATTTCAAACAACTTAATCGGTCCAAAACAGTTCCCAATCCATGCAAAGAATCTCAAAACCCTAAGTTTCCTAATTTCTAAGCATGTTCATCAAGAATTTGAAAATCAAGAACTTAACAAATGAAATTTCACAACTTACTTGAGTAGAGATATGAATGCTTGCAACAAAAACTCTGGAGCTCAAAATCTCACACACATGCTTCCTCACACAAAATTCAATCATGCATCCTGCTTAGCATCATAACCACAATCATAATTCATCACACATCTATTTCACAGAATATCAACATGCATTGCAACTCAATTCTCATCCACATCAATTAATAATCAAATAGATCCATCATGCACATCAGTTAGTCAAACGTTTCAGAACAAGTATTCAAGCCAAGGATACACACTAAAATAAAAATTCAACCTATTCTAGGAATTTAAAATGCAAAAGTGTAAGAATAAATCTAGGTTGCCTCCTAGTAGCGCTTGTTTAACGTCACAAGCCTGACCCAAACTTGTTTAGCAGTTGTCAGTAAGTGCATTTCCTTCCACCACCCATCAGTAGGTGTGCCTTCTTGGAATCCTTCAGTGGATTTTAAAATTTTTAGCATCCCTCAGTAGATGCTACCCAAAAATTCAAAAAGTACATGTTCCAACGAAAATAAAAAGTGCAAATAACTGAAAATGAAAATTTTTCTAAAAAATACAAAAATTGATTTCCAGCACTTTCAACTCTTCTTCTTCACGTTGGGATCTTCATCATCCCATTGGCTCACTTTTCTTCGGCCTAGCTTCTTGATCACTTTGGAGTAAGGTCTTCAAACCTCCATCATTCCTTCATCTTCTAGCTTTCTGTTGATAATCCACTTCTTGTTTCCTCTGAAGAAGTTGATTCCTTCTTGCACACCTTCCTTTTCTCATGAATCTGCAAGGAATTACAATTGTAAGGGAAATTAATACCTGTGGATTTTTCTTCCTTTGCAACGTCACTTTTGGCTCTTTTATACTTGACTTTCCTGACTGCCCTCTGAACAGTTTCTTTAGGCTCTTTTATACTTGACTTTCCTCCATCATGGATACGTATAACCATCTTGGAAGTCCGCATAAACGGTCTTCCTAGAATTAATGAATTTTTTCCCTCATTGGTCGTATCCACAACTATAAAGTCAATCAAAAATTCCAATTCCTCAATCCAAACAATTGCATTTTCTACCATTCCAACTGGTTTCTTCTTAGACCCATCCGCCACTATCAAGATCACTTCGATAGGCTTTAATTATATCCCTCTAATCTTCTTAAAATAAATGAGAGCCATCAGATTAATGCTTGGTCTTGAATCAATCATAGCTTCTCCTAAATCTACATCATTGATGACGCAAGGAAGGGTCAAAGCTCCTGAATCCTCCAGTTTCTACGGATGGTTCTTCTTTCCCAGATACTCCTGATTTTCTTCATAACACAGATCAATTAACTTTCCCAGATAGTACTTGATCCTCTCATCATATTCAGAAGTTTGCGAAGATGTTATAGGATTAATGGGTGCCTCATTAAGAATATTGCGGAGAGATTCTTTAATATCTTCCTTCTCCTTTTCTCTTTCTGTTTTCTTCTCTTCGCATTTCTTATGCTCATTATGAATCCTCTCCTCCTCTTCGTCCTCACTGCTTCTGATCTCAATTGTTTCCTCCTCTGGCTTCCTTTTTCTTCTTGTTGTAACAACTTTGCACTCCTCCTTTGGGTTAACGGCAGTGTTAGCCCGATATTGATTTTTCGCTGTGATTTCAACCCTCTTAGACAGTTGTCCAATCTGTGTCTCTAGTGATCTAAAGTTGGCCTGATCACTCGCTTGTTGAGACTCATAGACTTTCAAAAATTTATCAAATCTGTCAGTTAGTTCCCTAACTGTCTCAATCAAGCTATTTACCTGCTGCCATAAGGGAGAAGGTTGCTGCCGGAAGTTACCCATTTGTCCAAATGAATTATTCTGGTTCTGCCCAATACTTGGATGATTTTTCCAACCTTGGCTAAAATTACCTTGGTTGAAATTCCCTTGCTTGTATTGAAATTGGGCTCCCATATAACTAACATCTTGCTGCATCTCCTTAATGAAAGCACATTGATCACTGATATGGTCGCCACCGCATAAGTCACAAAGTTGTTGTGCCTGAGAAATATTTTTGGGTCCCCTAGGAAGTTCGGAGAGGACCTTTGTCAATTTATCCAATTTCTGGCTAAGAAGGTGATTCTGAGCAACTGCAGCGTCTTCAGCAAGAAGATGTAAAAGTACTCCTTTTTGTATACCCCTATCACTTTGTGACACTTCGTTTAGGGCCATCTCTTCAATCAAGTCATACACCTCATCTTTCGTTTTTCTATGGATATTGCCTCCAACTGAGGCATCTAACATCATCTTGGAATGAGCACGTAAACCTCCAAGGAACGCAAGCAAGTATGAAGTCTTGTCGAACCCATGCACTGGGTTGCCCTCAATAATCCTTTAAATTTGTCCCATGCTTGCCCGAGAGTTCCCTCCATCCCTTGCTTGAACGAAGAGATCTCCAGCTTCCCTTGATTAATTTTTGGAATTGGGAAGAATTTAGTTACAAATTGTTGTGCCACCGCTTCCCAAGTCCTGAATGTTACTTCAAGGAAAGAATTCAACCAATCTTTTGTGTTTCCTCCAAGAGAGAAAGGAAACAAACTAAGTCTAACTTTGTCGTCCGACACTCCAATTATCTTGACCATGTTGCAAATCTCACCAAAGATGGTCAAATGCTTCTACGGATTTTCATTCGACAATCCATGGAAGTGATTGTTCTGCACTAATTGAATGAGCGTCGGACACATTACCATGTTTGTTGCATTATCAGTTGGAACCGCAATACTGTTGAAGTTCAATGGGCCTACTGCATTTGCTACGTCCCCAAAGTACGTCTAGGAGGAGGTTGGTTGGCCATCTCCTCAAGATCTGGTGCAAAAGTCTCAAGCGAAGACTGCAAAATTGCTTTGGGAGAAAGATATCTCTCACGTGAAGGACGTCTTTCTCTCCTCCCGTCTGGTAAACCTTCTAAAAGAGGTTGTTGGTTTTTCCTGCTTCTAGTATGTATTGTTTCCTGCATACACAAGAAACACACCCTAAAAGCACTTTTACAGAAAAATAAAATAAAACGCAGTTAAAGAAAAATAAAACAAAAATAATTGCAACCAAGTCAAATTCAATTAATCCACACTGCTAGAAAAATAAACCTCGAGTCCCCGGCAACGGCGACAAAAACTTGTTGACGGATTGACAAGCCTACCAAATCGTTCAAGTAATATAATTGGTAAAATCCAATATCGTTCTTCCCAAAAGACTCGAAAGGCTTTCTCGTTCACGTGAATTAAAATAATAAGACTTGAAAATAAAAATAATTAATTTGCATTGAGAACAAAAATATTAACATGCAAAAGAGATTGATTCAATTGACAAAAGAAAACAATGGATGAATGGAGTAGTTGGGGGTTTACAATTTCATCTTTATCCGCTCTCTCTTATTTACTCCTCTTGAATTATTAGCTTGATTAATTAATTGTCATGCAACTTTCTTAGCCTACCCTTAACCCAATCCCTCGGCGAAAAGAGCCTAATACTAATTACTGGCTTGTTATCCCTAGCCTCCCCTAGCAATTAATACAACATTATAGAGCAGAAGTTAAACGCAATTGATCGTCATACCCCTACCCCTAGGTGATATTGCAGAATCAAGAAATTACTCACCAGTTCATGACATTACTGTAGGCCCCCATATCAATAAAGACAAACATCAGTTATCGAATGAGTTAAACAATAAAGGCATTAAGCACAGATGAGAACCCAACAATTAACAATCAAAACATATGGAAACCATATAAATAATCAAGAGTTTCAATAAAAGAGAGTATCAAAAGATTACATTGTTTACCCCAACAACAATAGGGTTTAGTTCACCATTTTCATGGTGAAACTAGATGAAAAACAAAAGAAGAATGGAAAAGCAAACCTTAGAAAAGATGAAAAGGAGACTAAGCATCCAAGAGATCCTCTCCAGAGAGCAAAATTAGGTCTGGTCGTCCTCCCCTGTCAAAAGAATGACTCTGAACTCGCAATAGGGGTATTTATAGGTGAGGAGCGCAGCAGAAAACAGGCCCAGGCCCAACGGACCGCCGCCTGGCGGAACAAGTGTGCCACCCGGCGGTTTCCCATAAACCTCCAAACTGCTCGGGCGATTTTCTTGTTAGCCCGACCTCATTACAAGCCTTGGAAAAGTCCTTTTGATGGCATTTGCATGTAAAGATGTTGATTGTTTGAGATGAATGGCAATCTTGTTTCATGTAACTTGTGAACAACAGAGAGTGGAGTGGCACCTTAAACACTTGAGTGATTGAGTGAAACATCTGCTTGGTATGAACTGTTGATTTTTATGAGTGCATTTTTCCTTAGTGGATTGATCATTCAAAATGTATAACATCTGTTGTGGAATCTCTAGATTGAAAGCATGCATTCATCTTACTTTTGAACTCACTGAGAATATTGAATTGAGTAGTTTTGTCATGTACCTTGGGATTATTGAGGCATTGGATGAAAAAGTATAAAGCCAAGTTTTGTTTTGTTTTGCTTGAGGACAATTATTTTCATATGTCAATTTGGACCAAATTACGCCCTTTACTACTTGGAATGAGCCTAGAATCAAGCAAAACTCAATAAATGAGTCTATAGAGAGACAAAAGTTGTTTTTAGCGATATTATGCTTGTTTTGCATTGTTTCGTAGCTATTTTGAGAAAATGAAGAATGGAGTTGAAGATACAAGTCGTAGAATCAAGAAAAGAGCAGAAATTGAAGATTTGAAGAGTCGATACATCGCCCAGCGGCACACTTAAACCGTCGGGCAGTCCAGGGCGAGGACTAGGCATGGCGATTGACGTTGGGCGATCTTGAGGGAAACCGCCGGGCGGCACACTTAAATCGTCGGACGGTCGCTCAATGGGCTTAGGCCTATTTTCTGTTGTGCTCCTCACCTTTAAATACCCCTAGTTCGAGTTCAGAGTCATTCTTTTGACAGGGGAGAACGGCCAGACCTGACTATGCTCCCTAGAGAGGATTTCTTGGATGCTTAGGCTCCTTTTCATCTTTTCTAGGGTTTGCTCTTCCATTCTTCTTCCATTTTTCATCTAGTTTCACCATGTCTATGGTGAACTAAACCCTATTGTTGTTGGGGGAAACAATGTAATCTTTTGATACTCTCTTTT
>NC_028351.1:28724760-28726645 GCF_000741045.1 Vigna radiata var. radiata | reverse complement strand
TTTTGATTGATAATTGTTGGGTTATCATCTGTGCTTAAGGCCTTTATCGTTTAACTCATTCGGTAACTAATGTTTGTCTTTATTGATATGGGTACGTACAGTAATGACATGAACTGGTGAGTAATTTCTTGATTTTGCAATACCACCTAGGGATAGGGGTAGGACAATCAATTGCGCTAACTTCTATTTATAATGCGGTATTAATTGCTAGGGGAGGCTAGGGATAGCAAGCTAGTAGTTAATATTAGACTCTTTTCGCCGAGGGATCGGGTTAAGGGGAGGCTAAGAAAGTCGCATAAAAATTAATTAATCAAACTAATTTTCAAGAGGAGTAGGTAAGAGAGAGCGGATTAGATGAAATTGTAAACCTCCAACAACATTCATCCATCCATTATTTTCTTTTGTCAATTGAATGAACTTTATTTTGCATGTTAACATTTTTGTTCTCAAATCCAATTTATTAGTTTTTATTTTCAAGTCTTATTATTTTAATTCACGCGAATGAGAAAGCCATTTGAGTCTCTTAGGAAAGCGATACCTTGTCTTATCATTTTTATTACTTGTATGATTTGGTACGCTTGCCAATTTGTCAACATGTATGAGTTTCAATACAAAGAAATGGGGAAAGTATAGGCTCAAAGGGGCTATCAATGGATCACAACAAGGTAGGCTCATCTGGCTAGAGAGACTCAAAAACAAAATTGCCTTTATCACTTCCAAACATGCATATCAATCAAGACTAATCAATAAGAGTCAAGCCAAGGCATATGTGCAAACAATCGAGAGTCATATCACACAAGAAAGAACATAAAGTGGCTCAAATTCTCACAAAGGGTATTTTTGTCACAATTAAATCAACCTCTCAAACATCATAATCATCTTCTAAGTAGAGAAGAGCAAGGATTTCCAACAAATCAGAGTATCAATGAAATTAAAGACACATCTACAACCTAAACAAAGTCCAGAAATCAAGAGAAACATGTAAAACTGTACAAAAGACACAACAAACACTACCTAGAAAAACGAAAAATTAAACGCAGAAAACATAAACTAATCAAAAAAGAATCAAAATCTCCCCCAATAGACCACACTTAAACTACACAGATGATGAAGGTTGAAAAACAATTATTTTCATATGTCAATTTGGACTAAATTACACCCTTTACTACTTGGAATGAGCTCAGAATCAAGCAAAATTCAAAAAATGAGTCTAGAGAGAGTCAAAAGTTGTTTTTAGCGATTTTATGCTTATTTTGCATTGTTTTGTAGCTAATTTGAGGAAAGTAAGAATGGAGTTGAAGATACAGGTCGTTGACTCAAGAAAAGAGCAGAAAATTGAAGTTTTGATGAGTCGACGCACCACCCAGCGGCACACTTAAACCGTTGGGCGGTCCAGGACGAGGAGTAGACATGGAAAATGTCACTGAGGGAAACCGCCGGGCGCCAGCGATTGCAGCCGGGCGGTGGCGACATGTTATGGGAAACCGCCGGGCGGCAAACTTAAACCGCTCGGCGGTGGCACGCTGGACTTGGGCTTGTTTTTTACGCGCTCCTCACCTATAAATACCCCCATTACAAATTCAGAGTCATTCTTTTGACAGGGGAGAACGACCAGACCTAATTTTGCTCTCTGGAGAGGATCTCTTGGATGCTTAGGCTCCTTTTCATCTTTTCTAGGGTTTACTCTTCCATTCTTCTTCCATTTTTCATCTAGTTTCACCATGTCTATGGTGAACTAAACCCTATTGTTGTTGGGGAATACAATGTAATCTTTTGATGCTCTCTCTTATTGAAACTATTGAATATTTATATGGTCTCCATATGTTTTGATTGATTATTGTTGGGTTATCATCTATGCTTAAGGCCTTTATCGTTTAACTCATTC
>NC_028351.1:28705902-28724540 GCF_000741045.1 Vigna radiata var. radiata | reverse complement strand
TGCTTAAGGCCTTTATCGTTTAACTCATTCGGTATATTGATGTTTGTCGTTATTGATATGGGGACGTACAGTAATGGCATGAACTAGTGCGTAATCTCTTGATTTTGCAATAACACCGAGGGATAGGGGTAAAACGATCAATTGAGCTAACTTCTATTTATAATGCGGTATTAATTACTAGGGGAGGCTAGCGATAGCAAGCCAATAGTTAATATTAGGCCCTTTTCGCCGACGGATCGGGTTAAGGGGAGGTTAAGAAAGTCGCATAACAATTGAATCAATCTAATATTTAAGGGTAGTATGTAAGAGAGAGCGGAATAGATGAAATTGTTAGTACCCAACAACACCCATTCCTCCATTGTTTTCGTTTGTCAATTGAATCAACTTTATCTTTGCATGGTAATATATTTTTTCTCAAAACCAATTTATTAATTTTTATTTTTCAAGTCTTATTATTTTTAACTCACGCGAACGAGAAAGCCATACGAGTCTCTTGGGAAAAACGATACTTGGTCTTATCATTTATATTACTTGTACCGTTTGGTACATTTGCCAATTTGTCAACATGTTTTTGGCGTCGTTGCCGGGTACTCGAGGTTTATTTGTCTAATAGTGTGAATTGATTGAATTTGACTTGATTTTATGTTCATTTTTATTTTCATTCCAATAAATGTTTTCTAGCGTTTTGTGTCTAACGTTTGCAGACTGCAGTTTAAACAAGAACTTGATTATATGGGCACTCAATTCTACCAAAATGATTTCAACCACTGTGGGGATATATTTTCAAATATCTATCGAAACCACTTAGGGCATTAGTCCAACTCAAGAAAAGAAACTTTAGGGGAAGCTAAAGAACGTTTACAGCAGGAATTATACTCTGTACCAGAAGAAACGTTGGGGGAAGTTTAAAAATTCTTGCGGCAGTATGTAGTTGTTAGGTGTCACGGCCCATACAAATTTGATTGCAATTAGGAATGCAGTATCGCTAGGGAATGACCCCTAGGTCGTCTCTCAAGGACCAAACTGTGGTTCGAGAATTAGGTCTAACACGAAGTGGGGGGGAGGGGTTTGAAAGTGTTTTTGAGATGATAATTAAGCTTAATTAAAACTGGAAATTAAACACAACCAAACATAATTGAAAACGGTTGGATACTAAAGCTAACATTATCTTCATCAAAAATACTAGACAATATTAAATTAAAAGAAAATATTAAACGCAACTCAACAAACTTTGTGAAATTAAATTAATGCAAAAGAAATAAACAACACACTTTTCTTCTAGAAATTTATGTGACCAAATGCATCTACTAATTAAATTTAAAATTGCATGGCCTAAGGAATTAACCTCTTGCCGTGAAGGTGCTGCACCAACATCAATCTCATTTAATTTTTCTTCCTTGTGAATAAACCGTGTGCACCCTTTCCAATCACTATGACCAGCAATTTTTTTCTCTAAGCAAGAAGCGCAACATGATCCTCCCAGCAGTGCTTTCACATCATCTTTCTTTCATGTCACCATCCGATTTCTTTCTCTACCTATCTCAATATAATCAATCACGCTGAAACTCTTCTTTCGAAAGCTAATAAATATTTCTTTTCAAGGCAAATAAATCGGCCCTCTGCAGCCCAAAACTGTGTGCCTCCCATCAATGGACACAAGCTCCTTACACCTCCCAGCTGGAATCAATGTTGCACCTTCTAAGATCAATCACCATGCCTCACACATCACAGTTGCACTTACCTAAGAAGTCAACACCTATTCTTTACTAATCAAAATGCAATTGAAATTGTTTTCCATAAATCCAACAATTTGCACACCCAGACCGTAGCTTTCCATTAAATGTTAAAATTGTTTTCATTCAATGTTCATGTGACCATGCTTTCCATTAAATTGAATCCTTCTAGAAAACTTCACTCCCAGGCCGTAGCTTCTCTGTTCTCACCTAATCACTTTTTCTTTTTCTACAATAAAAAGAAAAACTTCCTCCCACATTCCATTGCAAATGTCGTGACCAAATCTGCACACATTTCTCACATTCCATTTTCTTCCTTGAAATCAGCGCATGTCTCCTTTTCTTACAGCAAAGATTGAATGCCAACATGGAAGAGAAGAAATAAATGTTCTAAAATGTGAATCCTAGCCACACTATACACCTACTGCTCCAGCTTAATTTAAACATTGCTTACTATAACAAAGGTAAATTGCCCGCTGAATGTGACCATTACTTTGAAGAAATCTGCGCATCCCAAAGCAAGGAAATGAACCCTCGGCTGCAATGTGATACGCCACCTAAGCTGTGACCCCTTTCAACAATGAAAAGTTAAATGAAAAGAAATGTTTCAACCTCCAATGCTAGTGGACGTGACTATGGTTCATTCTCCAAAGTCAAATGAAAACTCCACCAACAATGCATCACCGTGAGTACCAGGAGAGACTCCAAATAAATGAAAAGAAAAAGAAATATATTCATTCATTCAGTCATAAGAACCGTGAGCATCATTCATTCCTCCCAGAAACGTTACAGAGCCAGCAAAAGAAAAATAATACCAAGTCTCGCAATGCAAAAAATGACGGCTCTCTTCCCCCTAGGTCTGAGAATGAGTCACTAAAAATTAGGGTGGGGTCCACCCAAAACCCTAGGGACATGTCACCACCCTTTTTTTTTACTATTGAGCTTAGTCTATCCTAACAAAAATTAGCCCACATTACAAAATTGATCTAAAAAAAAAATCTAAACTACTAAACTAAGCTAGATTAATCCTAAATTGTCTTGTGGAGAGTCTTCACTTAATTGGTGCCCTTAGAAAAGTCTCATAGTGTAATTCCAAAATTTCCCTGAAAAATAAAAATNGGAATAATTAAGCTCAATTAATTCAAATTAATTAAAATCAGAATTATTGGTCTAATTAAGCCCAAATGGTGAAAATGACACAATAACTAAGAATTAAGTGCAAATCATCAACACAATTTGACGCGAAAAACTAAGTTAATGGTACAAAAAAATCGACTCATCAAAATAGACCACACTTTGTCTTTTGCACTCTTGGGCAAAATCAAGACGTAAAACAGGGAACAGTACCGAGGACATCAGGAAGTGACACAGACTCAACAGACAGACGAAAAAGACTCACAAGGACAAACACAGAGTTGCATAGTTCTCACAAAATCTGGACAGTGAAAGGCATAGGCAGAGTTCCACATAGAGTTAATGAAAACAGATACTCACAGAATCACATAAATAGTTCAGTACATGGAAAACTGTCAATCGGTTCAAGAGATGAATCAAAAGCAACAGAGCCTCACAGATGCACAAAATCGGTGTTTCTCTCAAGTGTTTAAGGTAAATCAATGTCACTCGATGCACTCAAAAAATCAAACACAAATAGACTTGGCAAGCCTCTAATATCAACACTCAAGCACACATCCATGTTCAAATCAAAACGTCTTTTCATGGTTGTAATGGGGCCAAGGACAAGGGAAGATACATCTAGATAAGAAGCTACGAACCAAAAGAAACAGAGGAGCAATGGGGAACAAGTGTAAACACCTTCAAACACACCCACAACCTCTAATTCCATCCTCTTCTTAACTCCATTATTCACAATTTTTTTTTTAATTTTTCTCATTTTTCTGTATTTTTTTCTTTCCTTTTTTTTTTCTCATCTTGTCTCTTTTCTTTTCTCTCTTTTCAGAACACAACACTAAGTGGCAAGATACATGATATTTACAATGCAACCGCAAGAAGAGGACTCACTAGCCAATTCATCTGCAACTCCTAGAGACCACACTTATTCCCAAAACAATTCCAAAGCTCCAAAATTCCCTAAGGTTCGGTTAATCATGGTTTTCCACTTAGGCTATTGTATGAGATTCAAAACAAAGAAATAGGGGAAGTATAGGCATAAGGGGGCTAACAAAGGGATCACAACAGGGTAGGCTATCTGGCTAGAGAGGCTCAATCAACAAAATGCCTTTATCATTTTCAAACATGCTCATGAATCAAGAATTATCAACAGAGTCAAGCCAAGGCAAATGTGGAAGCAATCTAGCGACATATCACACACAAGAAAGCTCATCAAATGGCTCAAATCTCACACAGGTAATCGGTCACAATCAATCCAACTCTCAAACATCATGATTATCTTCCAAGCAAAGAAGAGCAAGGAGTCCAACAAAATAGAGTATCAATGCAGTGAAGGGAAACTAGCAACCCAATCACAGTCCAGAATTCACAAAAACATGCAAAACTGTACACAAAACTACACAAAATTCACTAGAAAACGAAACCTAAACAAAGAACAACCTCTCCTAATAGACCACACTTAAACAACACAATGTCCTCAGTGTGTCACAATCAGCAGATCAACAATCAGCACAGTCAGCAGATATAGACAAAGTGCATAAAAGTGAGGAGGGAAGTAGAAAAGAAACTCCCTAAGTCAGGTGGGAGGGTAGGTGGGGTAGAACAAAGATGTCTCCTCCACCACTGCAACCAACAAAGAAGGATTGCTGAGTAAAGGCTTCAGTCTATGCCCATTCACCTTGAAGCTTGTAGCTGCAGATGGATCCTGTATCTCTACTGCACCATAAGGATAAACATTAGTCACAATAAAAGGTCCAGTCCACTTTGATCTCAACTTACCACCCATGAGGCTGAGCCTTGAGTTATACAACAAAACCTGCTGGCCAACCTCGAAGTCCTTTCGAACAATGGAACTATCATGGAACCTCTTGGTCCTTTCTTTGTAGAACTTCAAATTCTCATAGGCCTCCAAGCGGATCTCATCCAATTCATTCAGTTGCAACTTCCTTTCCTCTCCAGCTTGGTCAATGGAGAAGTTGCAAGTCTTCACAGCCCACTATGCCCGATGCTCAATCTCAACTGGTAAATGACATGCCTTTCCAAAGACAACCGGATAGGGAGTCATCTCAATGGGTGATTTGTAGGCAGTCCTGTGGGCCCAAAGAGCATCGTCGAACCTATTGCTCCAATCCTTCCTGTTGGGCTGGACAATCTTCTCCAAAATCCTCATAATCTCCCTGTTGGAGATCTCAGCCTGCCCATTTGTTTAGGGGTGGTATGGTGTAGAAACTCTATGCGTCACCCTATATTTCTTGAGCAAGGCTTGCATGGATCTGTTGCAAAACTGGGTTCCATGATCGCTAACAATCGCTTTAGGCACTCCAAACCTGCAAAAGAGGTGAGATCTAACAAAATCTACAACAACCCGAGCATCATTAGTCCTGGTGGCTCTAGCTTCCACCCATTTTGAAACATAATCCACAACAAGGAGAATATAAGAGAAAACAAAAGAAACAGGAAAAGGACCCATGAAATTTATACCCCAAACATCAAAAACCTCACAGAACAGCATAGGTTGTTGAGGCATCTCTTATCTCTGTGAAATAGGTCCTCCTGCTCTCTGACACGGCTCACAGGTGCTACAAATCCTCTCCGCATCTTTGAAGATGGAAGGCCAATAGAAACCACAGTCAAGTACCCTGCGAGCTGTTATCTGTATCCCCAGATGACCACCAGGTGAGGAGGCATGACAAAACTGTAGGACCGAGTTAATCTCATGGTCTGGAATGCAACTCCTGGTAACCTGGTCATTGCACAACTTCCACAGATATGGGTCATCCCAAACATAATACTTAGCATCACTCTTAATTTTAGCAATCTGAGCACGTGATGCTAAGGGAGGAAAAACAGAAGCAACCAAATAATTCACAATGTGTGCAAACCAAGGAGTAGGGTGAGAAGAAGAAATCATTAACAAACTCTCATCAGGAAAGTCATCTTGGATGGGCAAAACATGAGCCTGATCCTCACCTCTCTCAATCCTGCTGAGGTGGTCTACGACCAAGTTTTGTGCTCCCCTCCGGTCTTTAATATGCAAGTTAAACTCCTGGAGTAGTATCATCCACCTAATCAATCTAGGCTTTGACTCATCCTTTTTCAACAAAAACTTCAGAGCTGCATGGTTAGTGTACACAATAACAGGAGATCCAAGAAAATACGACCTAAACTTATCAAGGACAAAAACAATTGCCAACAACTCTTTCTCAGTCGTGGTGTAGTTAGCTTAGGCAGCATCCAAAGTGCGGGAAGCATAGTAGATCACTCTAGGCAGCTTGTCAATCTTCTGTGTTAGGACAGCCCCCAATGCNTAGTTAGACGCGTCACACATGAGCTCAAATGGGGTTGTCCAATCCGGTGCCTGAATGATCGGGGTGGTGGTCAAAGCTTCCTTCAGGCAATCAAACGCCTGTTTGCATCTGCCATCAATCTCAAAATCGATGTCCTTCTGCAGTAGTCTAGACACGGGAAGCGCCTTCTTGTTGAAATCTTTGATGAAGCGCTTGTAGAAACCTGCATGTCCAAGAAAAGATTGCACCTCTCGCAAGCAAGAGGGGTAAGACAACTGCGAAATCACAAATATCATACAAGGGTCTACCTCAATTCCCTTTTCAGAAATGATATGCCCTAGAACCAAACCTTGTTCAACCATGAAGTGACATTTCTCAAAATTGAGAACAAGGTTTGTTTCTATGCATNTNNTCAAANNTTTTTCCAGACTGTCTAAACATGCATCAAAAGAGGATCCATAAACAGTAAAGTCGTCCATAAACACCTCTATGCAACTCTCAATAAAGTCGCTGAAAATGCTTGTCGCAACCNAACTAGAAATGGGTCATAGTGTTGGGGTAAAACAATAATTGTTGTTGTCTGGACCTCCACCTCTGACAGGGTCAACAAATTTTCACCCATTCCTGAATGCATTTTTCAAGGTCATCTTTTTTCATATCCCTCAAGAGATTGATATTGCCCCCCATTGACTTCAATACATATGCTTTTCTTCAAAAAGTTCAAACTTGAATGCCCCTTGACTCAAAATCCCATGTTAATTTCCATTTTTACTGTCATCAAGACTTTATAATTTCCTGACTAGAACTCACAAAATTTTGACAAGACCACAAAAAACACAAGCAACAAAGAAAGAATGCAGTGATATGTACAAGGTGCCTGATTTTATTAAGCAAAAGTGAGGGTTATAAGGATACACACATCTCCCTTTGTGTCCTAGTGGAGGTTCAACATTTCAGATTCAAGGTCAAGTATATGCGTTCTCACCAGGATAGTTCCCTGAGCCTAAGGATCAAAGGTCACTAGAGCTATGGCCCCCTCCACAGCATCTCCACAACAGTCGAGTAATCAACTAGGTGTGGAAACACAAATGAAGAGAACAGACTCTAGCTGGAGCTCTCACGATAGCCAAACAGGAAGTACATCCCAGAGTGACACCGCTACACAACTCCTCTAATTCTAAGTTACGCTCAGACCCGGGTATAGGGCCTCACTCAATAGATGCATAATATGTGTGTGTGTGAAGGGAGAATGCAATGCACCCAAACCCTCACCTGCAAAACAGCCAGAAAATTCCCAGGCAGATATAAACATATCATCTATCCTAGGGTTCAATATACAATCAAATCACATGCAATTATTCCAAATGCCAAGCATAGATAAAGAAAAAGGGAAGAAAAAGACAAAGCAAAACCATATCTTTATTCGCGCATTTAATTAAATGGCTTGACTCTCGAGTTCCCCAGTGGAGTCGCCATCTGTCGCAACCGGAAAAATCGCGACGGGACGACGACGATCCAAAAAAGAGAAATTGAAAATATTTTTGGAGTCGCCACCATAGTTTATTCTGGAAAACTATGGAAAAAAACCATAAAATGATAAGGCATAGTCTGCGAAAACTGAATTTCGGGTTCNGGAGTCGGTTACGTGTAGGGAAGGTATTAGCACCCTACAACGCCTGCCTAAAGGCAGTACCTTTAATTAAATGCGCGAATAAATATGTNGTTTGCAAAATGTTTATCTATCCCAAGAACAACAAAGTAAAGAAACAAAAATATTTTTTAGGTTTTTGGGCCCGACAAGGATTGANCTTGCTCCTACGTATTCTCAGTCNTACTGAGAAATCAGGGTTACGTAGTTCTTTCAGAAAGATTGATTGTTTGAAGATGTTTTTAGTCTTTGAAGATTTTATATTTTTTTGGTATTTTTATATAAAAAGAGAAAAGGTTTTTAGCACAAGGCCTACGCGAGCGGTCGCACGTGTGCTTGAATCTTTTCAAAATATTTTTATTTGATTTTTAATTTTTATAAAAAGAAAGGAAAAGATTTCCAGCACAAGGCCTACGCGAGCGGTCGCACGTGTGCTTGAACCTTTTCAAAATGTTTTTATTTGATTTTAATTTTTGTAAAAGAAAAGGAAAAGATTTTCAGCACAAGGCCTACGCGAGCGGTCACACGTGTGCTTAAACCTTTTCAAAACATTTTTACTTTNTTTTTAATTTTTGTCAAAAGAAAGGAAAATATTTTTATTTATTTTTGGTTAAAAGAAAAGATTTTTAGCACAAGGCCTACGCGAGCGNTCGCACGTGTGCTTAAATTTTTTCAAAACATTTTTATTTGATTTTTGAATTTTNGTAAAAAGAAAGGAAAAAATTTTCAGCACAAGGNCTACGCGAGCGGTCGCACGTGTGCTTGAATTTTTTCAAAATATTTTTATTTGATTTTGAAGTATTTTGTTATTGTTTTATTTATTTTTTATTTAGTGTTTAAGGTACAGAAAATAAACAAAGGGGGTACATATAATAAAAACTAATAATCAAANAAATAATAAAAATAAAGAAATAAAACAAAAGCAAAAAGAAGCCCAATAAGTATAGGGGTGTAGAGATGAANACCNGGGGTGCTGAAAAATGTTGAAGCTTCTGGCCTTATAGTCTGTTAGGGGTGTATGGCCAAAAGTGGAGGTGCAACCCGAAATTAATTGATCCAGGTCCAAGAGGTNCAGCAGCAAAGTTGGAGGTGGCATGTAGTAGTTGCTGGCCAGNCCCAAGGTCTCTTTTTTTATTTGCAGAATTGGATTGNGAGTGTGAATAGAGAACAGGAGGTGNAGGAAAAGAAAATGGGCCCAANAGCTGGCCCAAAACTTGCTAACCCTAACAGAGACATTAGGGGTCTCATTGAGTTCCCCATTTGTGCAATCAGCCTCCAACAGATCCAGGTCCCCTCTCTTCTGGACAAAGCAANGAGAGACAACTCCACTCAACAGCCACCTCCGTACCAACTTNCGNTGGCCACCGTAGCCCAATATGCCGTCGGTGCTANGATCNCCGCCACAGCTCCTNNCGGACTTGGTGTCGTCGGCGACACCACGCCCAGCGAAACCACCGTCGNTCGCGGCGTCCTCCCCTTCTTCTCTGTTCGCGCACGAGACCAAAAAACACCCCCTTTTCCCAATCGCCGGTGACCTCACGTCTCCCCCTAGACTGGCTTTAAATCGTCTTCCGATGACTTAATCTGGTAGACACAGGTGGTTCCAAGCACAGGCAAGTCGCAGTGTCAACGGCTATGGTTGTCGTCTCCCGTCGAGCCCGCAACCGCCACCGACAAGCCAACCGCACCAAGCTCTCTCTTCTCCCTCTATTTCTCTGTTTGGCTTTGTTTTTTTTTTGTGTTTCTGTGATGTGTGGGTGATGACAACGGAAGAAGAAGATGAGGTTTTGGAATGGAGATTTTTGATGGAGACGAAAATGGTGAAATTGGTTACGGGTCCAAGTTGGAGTGGATTGAAGTGTGTTTTTTATTGAGTGAATGCAGGAATTGAATTTCTGAAGATGTAGGAATATGCCACTNTAAGTGATGGTTGAAGGGGATGAATTTGGTTAGAGGGTTCATTCCCGAATTGTTGCAGCAAAGGCTATTGTTGATGTTGGCATTACCGTGATGGGGTCTATAAAAAAAATTGTTGGCCAATACGTGCTGGGAGATGATGATTTGGGATTAGGGGTGGTTCTTGTGAGAGGAGTAGTGATTTTCATTGTGAGAATTTGGTTCCCGGATTGAAAATAAAATGGTAAGAATGGTTATAACTTGAATATGAGTCGTATGTGATGGAGAGTGATGAATCATGAAAGGTGATGCTGATCTTGCCTCTCTGTTTTTGGGTTTTTTGCTAACTGAAAGATGAAGTTGAAATTGAATGGGAGAATCAAATTCTGTTGAAGGTGAGGAATTGGGAAACAATGTGATTCGGTGGTTATGGGTTAGGAAAGAGAGGGAGCCTTTTTTTGATTCTTGTGGTTCTTTTTATTCTTTTTTTTTCTCACTGCAGGTTGGGGGTGATGATCTTAATGGGTGAAAGAAAATGGAGTTTTGGAAATGGGGAATGGTGTTTGAAGGGTAGAGGCGTGATGTGTGTGTGAATGATTCTGGGTGAGTCGTGATTTTTATTGTGAGAATTTGGTTTTGTGAGTGAACCCGGTAGGGATAAGCCATGAAGCTTGGGATTGGAAGATGAATTTGTCGAAGATGATGAATTCAGAGAGGATGGGAATCATGTTTTGGAAGAGCAGAATCGTGGTGTGTCTGATGAGGGAGAGAGAGAAAATCTGTTATGCGTGATGGAAGAATTCCCTTTTTTTTTCAAAGTAAACTAAATTAAAAAAAAAATACTAACACAAAATAAAAGTAAAAATAAAATAAAATAAAAACAAATCCTATTAATTACCCGGACGAAATTGGGTGTTGACAATGCTAAGCATGCACCGCTGGAAGGTACCAGGGGCTTTGCATAGGCCAAAGGGCATCCTCCTATAGGCAAAAGTGTCGAAGGGGCAAGTGAATGTGGTCTTTTCTTGGTCCTCAGGAGCAATATTTATTTGGAAATAACCAGAAAAACCATCAAGAAAGCAGTAATGAGATTTACTTGCCAAGCGCTCCAGCATCTGATCAATGAATGGCAAGGGGAAATGATCTTTCCTGGTTGCTTGGTTGAGCCTCCTATAGTCAATGCAGACTCTCTAGCTGTTCTGCACTCTAGTGGGTATAAGCTCATCCCTCTCATTCTTCACAACAGTGAGGCCTGTCTTCTTAGGCCCAACATGGATTGGGCTCACCCACTGACTGTTTGAAATAGGGTAGATGGTCCCTGATGAGTCGATATTTTATTGATTTCACTTAGTTTATTGTGCTAGAATTAATCAGGGAATTGTGCTTAATTGTCTGGTATTTTCCCGTTTTTCCTAAATATGCTTAATTTGACCAAAAATTGTAATTTTAATTAATTTGAATTTTCTGAGCTAATTATTTGCATTATTATTTTCAGGGAAAATTTTGGAAATACAATTTGGGACATTTGGAGGACACCAAATAAATTCAAGATTCTACACAAAGACATTTCAAATTTAATTATATTGGAACTTAGTAGTATAAAATGTTTTTAATTAAACTTGTGCACAATTGGGTCAATGTTGACAAATTTATGATGGGCCCAATGAGTAGGAAACTTGAGCTAGGGTTTGCTTTTATTTTTAGGGTGGACCCCACCCAAATTATAAGACACATTCCCTAGGGATTCCAACATTCCCCAACGAGCCGTCACCTTGAGAGATTTTTTTTCCTCGGAGAATTTTCAATTTGCGAACCATGTGGATGCGATTTGATTTTGGTTGAATGAAAGGTGAAGCCGCCATCCACTTTGATTTTATCATGTTTTGCACTTTTGCATTGGATATTTATTTGATTCCAGTACACGCACATTCAGTTTCAATTTTTAATAGTATAGGATTTCCTCTTTCTTTAATTTCGGTCACGCCCAGTAAGTGCTAATTCACGTTGGTTCTGATTTCTTTTATTCTAGCAAGCAAGTGTTTTCTTTTCTTTTAATGAAGAATTGATTTATTTTGAATTGATGCAAATTATCTTTACTTGAAGAAAGAAAATTTGGAGATGCTATTTTTTTTGTGTTGGATGAAAGCATTTCATTGTAGCAGAACAAGCGGTAATTCATATTTTATTTTTTTTATTTTTTATTTATTTGTTTTTTTTTAAATTGGAGAAAGCTTGAGGTGTCATAGCTGGAGCATATTTCATTTTACTTGAATTAGAAATAGAGAAAGTGTACACTGTCGGGCTTGCATTAGTTTTGGGAGCAAAAGCAGCATTTTACATTATTTTTACAAGCACATCCAACACGGTCATGAGGAGGAACGGTGATTGTTTGTTTTTTTTTTGGAGAGCACCTTTTCAATTTTGGAGATATGGCTGCCACGTCCAACAGCTATGCATTAAAAAAATAGTGAAGTCTTGGTTCAATTAAAAATAGTTACTTTCGCTTATTCATTCTTCATATGTATCTTTTTTTCTTTCTTTTCAACTTTGCCTTTTAGAAAAATTACTGTTACATTTTTTTTTCTTTTTTTTTTGAGTTATTTCGTGATGAATAATGGTGGATTTCATTTTCAGTTTAAGTGTTTTATTTTAGTAGCTTTAATTATGTTTGGATATTTGTTTATTGTAGCGTTAGGTTTAGTATTGTATTTTACTTTAATCTTTTCTATTTTATTCAGTTGTGTTTAATTTCCATGCATTTGAATTGAGTTTAATTTTCGTTTCAAACACCTTTTTCAAACCGCGTGTTAGACCTAATTCTTGAACCGCGATTTGGTCCTTGAGAGACGACCTAGGAGTCACTTCCTAGTACTATACTGCATTTCATATTATGCAATCAAATTTGATTGGGCGGTGACACCCATCAATCCCAGCTTGCAAAAGCTTCATCACCTCCTTCTTAATCACGTCCATGATCACGGGGTTTTGGCTTCTCTACGGCTGTCTCACTAGCTTTGCCCCATCCTCCAACAGAATCCTATGCATGCATGTGGATGGGCTAATACCAGGTATGTCAGCCAAACTCCATCCTATGACTTTCTTATGCGCCCTCAATACTCCAAGCAACCTCTCCTCTTGCACAAAATCAAGTGAGGTGGAAATTATGACTGGTTTCCTCTCATCATCCTCCAAGTACACGTACTTGAGGTTTTCTGGGAGTTGTTTCAGCTCAAGAGTGGGTTCCTGCAAGTCAGATTCAAGTGTACTTCCTGCAAAGTGGTTAATGCATTCTGACTCTAAAGAATGAACGGGAAAAGGCAGAAAACCCATCTCATCACAATCCAGATCAATATCCATCACAGGTGTATCAACAACATCATCAATATCATCCAAATCATCAAAAACACGCATATCATCAATACCCTGGACATCACAGTTCTCATCTAAATCAACATCCAATTCAACATCATATTCAAGTCCTGATTCTAACTCAGATACTATGCATGAATGTACTGAAGATTGAAAAAAATGTTTCTTCTCATGCATAGAACGAAAATCATCAGCAACAAACTCATCAACAATGTCATCCAATGTATCAATTGTCAACACAGAATGGTCCTCAGTTGGATATTTCATGGCATCAAGGATATTAAAATGCACAACAATATTAACAAATTCCATAGACAGTGTCCCAGCATACATATCAATCTTGGTACGGGTAGTTTTCAAAAGTGGCTTGCCTAGGATAATGGGGGCTTATCCATGAGAGAAACCGTCCTCCATCTCCAAAACATAGAAATCAACAGGAAATATCAATTCACCTACCCTAACCAAGACATCCTCTAGTAACCTGTCGGGTGGGTAACACTCCTATTGGCTAACTGAATGACCACACCCGTGGTTTGCAAAGGACCAAGAGACATAGATTTATAAATAGACAATGGCATGACATTTATCGATGCAGCCAGATCCAGCATAGCATTTTCAAACTTACTATTACCAATCACACAAGGAATGCTAAACGTACTTGGGTCCTTGAACTTTTCAGGAATGTGCGGGACCGACTTACCAATAAGAGCTGATACATTCCTTCCCATGCTAATCCTTTCATCGCCCTTCATCTTCCTCTTGTGTGTGCACAACTCCTTCAGAAATTTGGCATACTTGGGTATCTGCTTGATGGCATCGAGTAGAGGTATGTTCACCTCTAATTTCCTGAAGGTCTCTAGAATTTCCCTATCCACCTCTTTATTCTTTTTGTTAGGAAGTGCCTATGAAGGGAATGGAAGAGGGATAGGTCGGTCAACCAAAGGAGAAGGTGCGGCAGTGGTGGTGGTGGAAGAGGAAGAAGGTCCACCTGAAGAAAAACCACCGGCTGGAGAAGAAGATCCACCCACCTCACATGCCCTGCGTGGACCGTCATGGTCGTCCTCTCTAGGACAAGTGGCAGGCACAGGTGTAGGTGTAGAAGCGGGCTCATGAGGCACAACAGTCTGCTTCCCTGACCTGAGGGTAATGGCACTCACGTTCCTGGGATTCTGCACAGCCTGGGAGGGTAGCTTATCAGAATTTTGAGACTGTGCCTGGTTCATCTGAGTTGCCATCTGACCCATCTTGTTTGTGAGACTTTGTATAGAAGCTCTAGTCTCCTGCTGAAATTGCAGGTTTTGCATAGTCATCTGTCTCACTAACTCTTCCAATGAAGGTGAAGATGAAGTGGAAGGTTGGGCAGCTAGTTGGGCAGGTGCCTCTTGCTGTTGCAGTTGTTGCCTCTGGTGTTGTTGCATAGGTGGAGGCACATATCTGTTAGGTGCTCCAGCATTCTGGAAAGGTGGCGCCTGCTGCTGACGGATCTAGGCGCCAAAGCGTACAACCAATCCTTAGCAACACCTTCTAATGAATGAGGGAATGCCTTCAAGAAGATGTGCTCTTGAGGAACATCATGAGGTTTCATCGTGGAACAGACAATGTGGAATTCCTTCAAATGCTTATGTGGACTCTCACCTGCAAGGCCATGAAACTTGGGCAACAAATGGATCAGTCCAGTCTTGAGAACAAATGCAACGTCCTTATCAGGATATTGGATGCACAAGCTTTCGATATAGAAATCAGGTGCAGCCATCTCCCTAAAAGTCCCCTCACGAGGTGGAGGTTGTGCCATATTGTTCTCAGTGTGAAAAACAACAGAATCAGAATCGAAATCAAGTGCAGATGCAACAGATGCAGTGGATGCAGTATGCACAGAGTACTCAGCAGTGGGATGCACAGTATCTAATGGAACAGACTCAAAAACAGACTCTAAAGACAAATTCCTAGAATGCCTAACTAACCTATGAAACGTCCTATCAATTTCAGGATCAAAAGGTGGTATGAATCTAGGATTTCCTCTAGTCATGCACTAAATCACAACACCCTATAATCATGAAACAATAGCACAAAAATTCAAAACACAAAAAACAACACAAGACACAACAGAGACTATCACAACACGGCAAAATACAGTCACAAGACACACAAACACAGACAAAAGACTTAATACTGAACCGTTAGTCCCCGGCAACGACGCCAAAGTTTGTTGGGTGTCACGACCCATACAAATTTGATTGCAATTACGAATGCAGTATAGCTAGGGAATGACCCCTAGGTCGTCTCTCAAGGACCAAACTGTGGTTCGAGAATTAGGTCTAACATGAAGTGGGGGGGGTTGAAAATGTTTTTGAGATGATAATTAAGCTTAATTAGAATTGGAAATTAAACACAACCAAACATAATTGAAAACGGTTGGATACTAAAGCTAACATTATCTTCACCATAAATACTAGACAACATTAAATTAAAAGAAAATATTAAACCCAACTCAACAAACTTTGTGAAATTAAATTAAAGCAAAAGAAATAAACAACACACTTTTCTTCTAGCAATTTATGTGACCAAATGCATCTACTAATTAAATTTAAAATTGCATGGCCCAAGGAATAAACCTCTTGCCGTGAAGGTGCTGCACCAACATCAATCTCATTTAATTTTTCTTCCTTGTGAATAAACCGTGTGCACCCTTTCCAATCATTATGACCAGCAATTGTTTTCTCTAAGCAAGTAGCGCAACATGCTCCTCCCAGCAGCGCTTTCACATCATCTTTCTTTCATGTCACCATCTGATTTCTTTCTCTACCTATCTCAATATAATCAATCACGCTGAACCTCTTCTTTCCAAAGCTAATAAATATTTCTTTTCAAGGCAAATAAATCAGCCCTCTGCAGCCCAAAACCGTGTGCCTCCCATCAATGGACATAAGCTTCTTACACCACCTAGCTGGAATCAATGTTGCACCTTCTAAGATCAATCACCATGCCTCACGTCACAACTGCACTTACCTAAAAAGTCAAAACCTATTCTTTACTAATCAAAATGCAATTAAAATTGTTTTCCATAAATCCAACAATTTGCACACCCAGACCGTAGCTTTCCATTAAATGTTAAAATTGTTTTCATTCAATGTTGATGTGACCATGCTTTCCATTAAATTAAATGCTTTTAGAAAACTTCACTCCCAGGATGTAGCTTCTCTATTCTCACCTAATCACTTCTTCTTTTTCTACAATAAAAAAAAAACTTCCTCCCAAATTCCATTACAAATGTCGTGACCAAATCTGCACCCATTTCTCACATTCCATTTTCTTCCTTGAAATCAGCGCATGTCTCCTTTTCCTAGAGCAAAGATTGAATGCCAACATGGAAGTAAAGAAATAAATGTTCTAAGACGTGAATGCTAGCCACACCGTACACCTACTGCTCCAGCTTAATTTAAACATTGCTTACTATAACAAAGGTAAAATGCCCGCTGGATGTGACCATTACTTTGAAGAAATCTGCGCATCCCAAAGCAAGGAAATGAACCCTCGGTTGCAACGTGATACGCCACCTAAGCTGTGACCCCTTTCAACAATGAAAAGTTAAAAGAAAACAAAAGTTTCAACCTCCAATGCTAGTGGACGTGACTATGGTTCATTCTCCAAAGTCAAATGAAAACTCCACCAACAATGCATCACCGTGAGTACCAGGAGAGACTCCAAATAAATGAAAAGAAAAATAAATATATTCCTTCATTCAGTCATAAGAACCGTGAGCATCATTCATTCCTCCCAGAAACGTTACAGAGCCAGCAAAAGAAAAATAATACCAAGTCTCACAATGCAAAAAATGACGGCTCTCTTCCCCCTAGGTCTGAGAATGAGTCACTAAAAATTAGGGTGGGGTCCACCCAAAACCCTAGGGACATGTCACCACCCTTTTTTTTACTATTGGGCTTAGTCTATCCTAACAGAAATTAGCCCACATTACAAAATTGATCTAAACTAAGCTAGATTAATCCTAAATTGTCTTGTGGAGAGTCTTCACTTAATTGGTGCCCTTCCAAAAGTCTCACAGTGTAATTCCAAAATTTCCCTGAAAAATAATAATAGGAATAATTAAGCTCAATTAATTCAAATTAATTAAAATCAGAATTATTGGTCTAATTAAGCCCAAATGGTGAAAATGACANAATAACTAAGAATTAAGCNCAAATCATCAACACAATTCGACACGAAAAACTAAGTTAATGGTGTAAAATATCGACTCATCAGTAGTCTTTGGACCAAAAGAAACGTTGGGGGAAGCCCAACAACGTTTACAGCAAAAACAATCTCTTGTAAACAAAGAAACATTGGGAGAAGCACAAGCACATTTATTGCAGGAACAACACTCTCATGCCCTGAAGGCCTTGGGTATTATTAAGGTTGATACTGAAGTCAACCCTAAAGAAGAATGTTAATCAGCTATCTTTGCACATGATAAGGTTCTCAATGAGGAAAAGAAAGAAGAAAAAGAGCTGGAGATGTTGGAAGAGAAAACAAAAATAGAAGAAGTTGTTGTTGATAGAACTATAGAGGAAATAGAAATAACAAGTTTGAATGAGAGTGAGAAGAAAAATGAGGAAGGAAGAGCCATGGTTGAGAGAAAAAAAAAAGAAAAAAAAATTGAAAATAAAGAAAGGGAGGAAGAAAAAGAGAAGGTCAAGGAAAGAGAAAATTAAAAGAAAAGGAAAGAGAGGAAAGAAAAGAAAATCATGTAAAGAACCATCTCCTCATAAAAGGAAAAACCCTAGGAAGGAAAATAGGGTTAAGCATTTCAAGGAGATCTTTGAGAGATTAGAGTTCAAGGCTCCTATGATTGATGCTTGGAAACATGTGCTTGGCATAATCAATTTCTTAAAGAGGTTTAGCATAAAGAAGAAGAAGAAGGAAATACCAAGCACTAAGGAGTTTGACACCTACTGATGGGTGTTTAGGGAAACGTTCTAAATTGCTAGCTCATTATTTGTATTTTTGTTTGTTTTCTGTTTTTCAAATTCTGTTTATTACATTCTGTGTGTGCACATGCATTTGAGTGAGAAAAATCTTGTGTTTGGAAAATCTAGGGCATAGATCAGGGGTCACCAAGGGAAACCACAAGGCGGCAAACAAGAAAATGGGGAAGAAAAATTTTAAGCACTGCCCAGGTCGTTGATTCAAGAAAAGAGCAGAAAATGAAGTTTTGAAGAGTTGACGCACCGCCCAGCGGCACACTTAAACCGCCCGGCGGTGGCACGCTGGACTTGGGCCTATTTTTTATGCGCTCCTCACCTATAAATACCCCTATTATGAATTCAGAGTCATTCTTTTGACAGGGGAGAACGGCCAGACCTAATTTTGCTCTCTGGAGAGGATCTCTTGGATGCTTAGGCTCTCTTTCATCTTTTCTAGGGTTTGCTCTTCCATTCTTCTTCCATTTTTAATCTAGTTTCACCATGTCTATGGTGAGCTAAACCCTATTGTTGTTGGGGAATACAATGTAATCTTTTGATGCTCTCTCTTATTGAAACTATTGAATATTTATATGGTCTCCATATGTTTTGATTGATT
>NC_028351.1:28697715-28705602 GCF_000741045.1 Vigna radiata var. radiata | reverse complement strand
GCATAACAATTGAATCAATCTAATATTCAAGGGTAGTATGTAAGAGAGAGCGGAATAGATGAAATTGTTAGTACCCAACAACATCCATTCCTCCATTGTTTTCATTTGTCAATTGAATCAACTTTATCTTTGCATGTTAATATATTTTTTCTCAAAACCAATTTATTAATTTTTATTTTTCAAGTGTTATTATTTTTAATTCACGCGAACGAGAAAGCCATACGAGTCTCTTGGGAAAACGATACTTGCTCTTACCATTTATATTACTTGTACGATTTGGTACAATTGCCAATTTGTCAACAACAATGTCCTTAATGTGTCACAATCATCATAATAACAATCATAACAATCAATACAGTGAACAGATCATGGATAAGTGCAATAAAAGTGGGAAAGAAGGAGAAGGGAAGAGAAAACTCCCCTGATCATGGTGGCAGTTGCCAATTTTGGACTTTCAGGAAGATCTCTTCCACCACCGGATCCAACAAAGAAGTCTTGAGGAGGAATTTCTTCAGTCTCCAGATTTGATCAAGTAAGGAGATGTCCTCCACAGTTGGATCTAAGAAGTAGTGATCGTTGATGAGTGGGTTCAGCTGGTGCCTATTAATCTTCAAATTGTCGACACCTTTGTCTTCCACCATTGGTGTGTGTTGGTCAAATTCATATGTACCTCCTGCAACATGGTTAGTGCAATATGGTTCCACAGAAATAACATTGCTGGGGTATAACACCCAATCTCAGTGTAAGAGGTTGAACCTTAGATATACCCTCAGAACATGAATCAAGTTCAAATTTAGGAGCAATATCAACGATAGGCTCAGATTCATGTTCAGTGCATGGAGAACAAACACTCAGACAAGATGGAAAAAGTTGTTTCTCATCATGCAAAGAGGGAGAACTAAAAACATGCTCATCAACAATACAATCATCAACATACCCATCATCAGCATAATCATCAACAACAGAATCTATCTCAGGTATGTTTACCTCCACTTCCCTAGATGTGGCTAAAGTGGTGAAAGGTGAAAGTGGTCTACCTATCTCAAAGGTGGTACTCCTATCTGCCTGTTCCTCAATATTTTCATCAGATTCACAGTTAGTATCACCAATCATAAAGTTGGAAGTTGGTTGTATCACAAAATTGATCTCAACACAAATAGAGCAAGAACCAGATTCACAACTACATGTAAAATTTTCTGAAAACTGTGAAAGATCAAGATTCACAACATTTAATCAATAGTTTCTATATCCAAGTCATCACTAACATGTGAATCTGCAGCAGAATCAAGAATATTTGAATGCATGAACAACTCAGGCAAATCAAGTGGGATTTCAAGTTTAGAGAAAACCTGGGTTGATTCATGATTCATCTCACCGATAATAGTATAATGATCCACTGCATCCTCAGGCGCAAGAGTAGGAACATAGGAGTGTAGGAAAGTAGATGGTGCAATGGTAGGCTCATGAATCTGCTACTCATCCTCTATGCGGGTGACACTGACATCATCAGTAATCTAAATAGTCTAAATTGGAGGTCCCTCTAAAACACGAGACTGTTCCTCAATTGTCTGCCTGGCTATCTGCCCCCACAACTCATTCAATGTTGGCTCAGAAGAAGTAGAAGACTTGGCAGGTGGTCGGGCAGATGCTTCTTGCTGTTCCCGTTTCCTTTGATTTTTCTGCTGTGGCTGTCTGTTATTGTAGATGTTGGTAGCATAAGCTTGAGGCTCATAATGAGAAACAGGGTGCTCCGAAGAAGGACAAGCATTCGTATAGTGGTCACTAGAAGAACATAAAGCATAAAATCATGCAACAAATGCAGATGAAGGTGCTAGTCTCTGGTTGGATGCCAGCTGTGTCACCAAACTCTCAAGAGAAATAAGCTTGCTTTCCAATTTTCTACCAACAGCTGATAAAGAATGGGCAGGCTCATGAGACTGCAGCTGTTGTGGTTCCTGAACAGGTGGAGAAGACATACAAGGAGTCTGGAATGATGGTTCTTGATATTGATGATGTTGAGTACCACACCATCCCAAGTTAGGATCAGTACATCCAGGATTGTCACTATAACCATACCGCATAAGGAAGAATTTGTCTAGAAACCGATGCTTCAGATCTTCCCAACTGGTGATGGATCCTGGAGGAAGACAATAACACCAATCCTTTGTTGCTCCGTGTAATGAGTGTTGAAATGCCCTTAAGAAAATGTCTTCATCTGGGACATTTGGAGGTTTCATTAAAGAGCATAATGTGTAGAACACCTCCAAATGTCTATGTGAGCATTCACCTGCAAACCTATGAAACTTAGGCAGCAAATGTATCAGTCCAGTGTTGAAAACACAACGAATGTCCTCCTTATCAAGTGGAAATGGCTCCCTAGGAGCACTCTCATGAGATGAAGGAGGAACCGTAATGTTCTCAACATAGACATTAGTAGGAGAATCATAATCATTGGCACAAGCAGAAGAAACGGTATCCACATAGCCAAAATAGGTAGACATGGGAAAGAAGGGGAAAAGAAGAATGCAATAAAAATATGCAACTAAAGCTACCTAAATGCAACACACAATGACGAACACAAAAAACAGAAACTCACACTCACAACACAAGACAAAACACAACACACACTAACACAACAAAATACCTAAAACCGAACCGTTGGTCCCCGGCAACGGCGCCAAAATTTGATGGGCTGTCGCAACCCATACAAATTTGATTGCATATAAGAAATGCAGTATAGCTAGGGAATGACTCCTAGGTCGTCTCTCAAGGACAAATTGTAGTTCGAGAATTAGGTCAGACACGAAGTGGGGGGGTTTTTGTGAAAGGTTTTGTTAATGCGGATACACAAAATCAAAACAGGAATGCAAACAGAGAGGAAAACAGAAATGCAAAACAGAACCAAATACAAAATAAAAACGGTTGGTCATTAACTCAATTACTATGCTTCCAATCACAGATTAACGACAAGTACACACTACTCTAATCCAAATCTGACACGAATCACCCAACTAAGCGAAGGTTAATTCGGTCTTCATAATTGCAAACTAAGCAAATGCAATGCTCAAATTCAATCAGTCATCCACCATGCAGTCTAATCAACTAAGCGAAGATTAAACACCAATTTGGCAACTAAGCATATACCTAATCGCAGGCAGACAATAGATTAAATATTGAGCAGGATCAAAGCAGTAGTATGACAATTATAAAGCAAAAATCTCAAGGAAACAATGTAATTTTATTAACGACCAACCTGACTAACCTAAGCTAACATCACAATTAAATTGAGAAAAAAACTTGTGTGACCCACTTGAAAAACAATTGATAACTTAAAACATGCATCTTCCGACTAAATAAAATTCCAAAGAAACATCAGTGTTAACCAATTGAAACATAAAGCAGCGAAATTAAAAATATGCAAAACGTACTTGAACGAATTTTAAGTGAAACGAGGAAAATGTATTAGGAAAACAATAAATTGTTAGAAGCATATTTGTTTAAAATGAGCCTAAAGGTGATAGCCGAATATAACTTCTAAAGAAAAGCTAAAAATGAAAACCCCTGGTGCTCACCATCATTGCACCTCCTTTAATTCAAACCGCATATCCTCATTAATTTGCATATCCTCATGAATTTAAAAGGAAAGTAAATGAAACAGTAGCTAAGAGAAAAATAAATGTGCACACCACGCTGGAATAAATCTTCAACCGTAGCCTTTCATCTTTTCTCTTTTCCCAAGTGATGTCCCTCTTGAAGTGTGTGTCGGCTGAAACTTAAATGAAGATTTTCATTTCCCTAATTCAAGTGTTGGACCGTGGGCTACTCCTTGTGAAGGCTGCTGGTGAGTGCGTGGAGGTGTGTTTCATGGGCTGCTGCTGGTGAGCTCTCATGTGTTGGTTCCACTTGTTAATTCTCCTGGGCCGTGGTGCTTATTGTCCACATGGAGGCTTGAAAAGAATCCAGCAGCCTCTTTTTTATTCACACCTAGCCGAATTCATTACCGAGAGTTGCACTTTGCTTGCCTTGGGCCATGAGCTTTTTTTTCCAAGATGTTGCCCCGTTTTTTTCCATGTCAGCATGCTGCTGCTTCAATTTTAGAAGCCCAAAAACATTGTGCTGCCCCTTGCTTTAAGTGCACCAGGCCATGACATGCTTCACATGCTGCAGGATTTTTTTGTTGGACTTTGCTCTCAAGCAGGATGCGTTTTTGCTACTGGATTTGAAGATGAATGGGCCGTGATGCAACTGCTTCTTTCAAGCCCAAAATATGTTGTTGTGTGGATGCTGCTGCCAGTTTGAAGAAGTGTTACGTGATGCTGCTTTTGGACGTACAACCACTTCAATGTGCATGCCCTTATCTCACAAGCACAAGTGAATGTCTACGTGCCCACATCCCCTCCAATGAATCAACACCTCAAATCTTAAAAGAAATTGAATGCTAAACATCACATTCTTCCCATGACCTGTGTGCTGGAGTCAACAAAATAATCCAAAGCAAAACTGCTGGCCGTGACTGTGCCACTTTTGGGCCTCGCATCCATTTCCAAAAATTGGCACAAAATGCAAGTTGGTCCAAAAAGTTTTAAAAATTAAATTACACTATGATTAAATTTAAGATATCTAAGTTGAGAGTCTTGAATTATTTGGTATCCTTCCTAATGTCCCAAATTGTATTTCCAAAATTTTCCCTGAAAATAGTAATGCAATTAATTAGCTCAGAAAATTCAAATTAATTAAAATTAGAATTTCCGGTCAAATTAAGCACAATTAGCAGAAACGGGAAAATACCGGACAATTAAGCACAATTCCCTAATTAATTATAGCACAATAAACTAAGTGAAATCAATAAAATATCGACTCATCAGAGCGCATTGAATATTATGCTAGCAGTGCAACCAACACAACTGCTGAAAGAGGTGCCAAAGAAAAATCTATAAAGTCTACGAAAAGTGTATGTATTTTCTTTATAAAGAAAAACTCAAGCATATGAAATGTCCAAGATTAACAATACAACATGAATCAATATATAATGATAGTTGAGATTTGCAATATAAACAATCTACTTCAATCATATATGACTAAGATAATCATAAAACAACCCTGTGAGAATGCTGGAAACAATTAGTGGCGACTTTGGGGCTAATCGTACCTTTGACACCAAAAGAGCAACAAGTTGCCTTTGATGTTAATCAAACTCCTCATCTTAATGCAAACTTTCTCTATTCGACATGCATAACAAACAAATCGTTAAATCCTCTACATTTCCACTTCTAACCACACACACCAAATATTCAAATCAAGCAAAGTCTACAAATTGCAGCACTAAGAAGATGCAACTAAAAACATTACCCTTCCTATACAACCCACGCTTTCAGGACCACATTCATTCATGGATTTTATCACTATATGTGGAAAGGGTGGCAAAAATACTAAACGTCAACCAAAGGAAGACATGTCTGTCAGTGATTCCAAAAAAAGTTAAGAAAAGGGTTAAAAGAAAATATAGAGTTGGTGTAGTAGAAGAAGTTATAAATGAAATTTTCAAGGGAATGTAAAAGGTAACAATTCAAGGTGTTCTTTGATCAAACTTCTCCAAATTCCAGTCTCTGCTAGACTCCAACCTAAGAAACTTCGAAAAAAAAACACTATTCCATGGTCATGGCTTCCAACGAAGCTTCACTGTAATTACTCACTCTTTCTTAACTTTTCTAAAAGAAAAATAAAAAAAAATAATCAAAACCTAAAAAAATTTCCGAGAAAAGTCGAAGCAATTGACTCATGATTTACCATGTGATAAGTTAGTAATAGGCTTTTTTTGCCGAGGGATCGGGTTAAAGGTAGGCCAAGAAAGTTTGCATAACAATTAGATAATCAAGCACATTAAGCAAGAAAGTTTGCATAACAATTAGATGAAATTTTCAACCCCCAACAACTCCATTCATCCATAGCTTTTTTCTTGTCAACTGAATCAAACGCATTGCATGTTTATTTTGTGTTTTTGCATCCACAACAATTAATCTTTCTCTACAAGTCTTACGATCTCAATTCACACGAATGATAAGGTCTTTCGAGTCTCTTGGGAAGAACGATATCGGGCATTACCGATTATATTACTTGAACGATCTGGTATACTTGCCAGTGAGTCAACAAGTTTTTGGCACTGTTGCCGGGTACTCGAGGTTTACTTTTTCAAGTAGTGTGAATTGATTGAAATTTAACTTGTTTTTAATTATTTGTTTTTATTCTATTTCATTTAATTTTGTTTTATTTTCTGTAAAAGTGCTTTTAGGGTGTGTTTCTTGTGTATGTAGGAAACAATACATACTAGAAGCAGAAAAGACTAGCAACCTCTTTTGGAAGGACTCTCAAACAGGAGAAGGAGGAAAGTCAGACGCCCTGCAAGTGAAAACTTTCCTTCTCCTGAAGAACTTTTGCACTCTTCATTTGAGACCTGTGCACAGAATATTGAGGAGATGGCGGACCAACATCCTCCTAGATGCACACTCGGGGACGCATCCAACATGGTGGGTCCTTTGCACTTTAACAACATAACTTTTCTAGCAGACAATGCAACCAATATGATGATGGACCCTACTCTCATCCAGCTTGTCCAACAGAATGTTAAATGAAAATCCATATGATCATTTAACCAATTTTAGCGAGATTTGCAACACTGTGAAGATAAATGGAGTTTCTGATGACAGGGTTAAACTCAGACTGTTTCCTTTCTCTCTTGGAGGAAACGCTAAATCACGGTTGCATTCATTCCAGGAAGGCACTTTTCGAAATTGGGATGCGTTGGCAACAAAATGTGTGAACAAATTCTTCCCGCCAACCAAGATCAACCAAGGGAAGTTGGAGATCTCTTCATTCAAACAAGGAATGGAAGAAACTATTGGACAGACGTGCGACAAATTCAAAGGCTTGTTGAGATAGACCCCTATCCATGGATTTGACAAGACTTCATATCTACTTGCCTTCCTTGGAGGCCTACATACTCAGTCAAAGATAATGTTAGATGCTTCAGCTAGAGGCAGTATAAATACCAAGACTGAAGATGAGGCTTATGAATTGATCGAGAGCGTGGCTATGAGTGAAGTGGTGATAACAGTCTAAAAACCATTACTTTCATGCTTAAATTTGATAGTAAAACACACCCTTTGTGGCTTAGAATGAGCTTTAAATCAAGTTAAACACTTAGTTGAGTCTCTTGAGAGTGAAAAGTTAGTTTTAGAGATATTATGCTTGTTTTACATTATTTTGCAGGGTTTTTAGATGAATTAAAGTTGGAAGTGAAGTAAGGTGGACTTACACCCATGAAAGAAGGAGAAAAATGATGAAAAGAAGGGTCAAGCAAGCCGCTGAGCACCAGAATGGTCCATTGAGCGCTCAGAGCGATTAGAGGGAAACCGCTGAGCGCTGAATTTAGGCGCCTAGGCGGTTGTCTGTTTTTTTAGTTAGATTCTGTAAATCTTTCTGTAATCTATCTGTTATCTTTTTGGGCTTATATATAGCCCCAGTGCGAATTAGAAGAGGATTCTTTTGGCTGAGAGAAACGTCCAGAGCTATTCCACACCTTGGAGGAGGTTCCTTCGATGCTTAAGCTCCATTCAACAAAGTTTAGGGTTATTTCTTCCACTCTTTTACTATTTTCATCTAGTTTCACCATGATTATGGTGAACTAAACCCTTTGTTGTTGGGGAACAATATAATCTTTTGAAACTCTCATATATTCAAATTCTTATTTATTTCATATGCTTCTCATATACTTGTTTATCAATTGTTGGGTTCTCATCTGTGATCAATGCTTTTATTGTTTAACTTATTCAGTAAAAGATGTTTGTCTTTATCGATATGGGGACGTACAGTAATGTCATGAACTGGTGG
>NC_028351.1:28690588-28697365 GCF_000741045.1 Vigna radiata var. radiata | reverse complement strand
CATTGCATGTTTATTTTTGTTCTTTGCATATAACCACCAAATTTATTCTCTTCTCAATTCTTACGCGATTAGGTTACATGAAAGTTAAGGCCTAAGAGTCCTTTAGGAAAACGATACTCAAACTTACCCGTTTATATTACTTGATAACGATTTGGTACACTTGCCAAGGACTTAACAAGTTTTTGGCACTGTTGTCGGGGACTCGTGGTTTAACTTATCTAGTAATGTAAACTGATTAAGTTTGAATTGATTGTATATATATTTTTTATCATTTTATCTTTTTATTTTTTATTTTTATTTTTTTTAAAAATATAAAAAAAGTTCTACTAGGGTTTGTGTTTCTTATGCATGCAACAGGAGACTAAACATACTAGAAGCAAGAAAAATACGAAACCTCTTCTTGAAGGCTTAAGAGAAGCAAGATGGAGAAGGAGAGTGAGACGCCCATCTAGGAATTTGGACCCAAAAATTGGACAAGCTAACAAAGGTCCTTTCTGAATTTCCAATGGGGTTAAGGTTCTCAGACTCACCACCTTTGCAATTTATGTGGTGGTGACCATATCAATGGTCAATGTGCTTTTCTTGAAGAGATGCAACAGGATGTCAACTACATGGGAGCCCAGTTCCAGTACAAGCAAGGTAATTTCAACTAAGGCAGTTCCAGCCAAGGTTGGAAGAACCACCCCATTATTGGGCAAAATCAGAACAATTCTTCTAGACAGGTAGGAGGCTTTTGGCAGCAACAACCATCACCTTTATGGCAGCAGGTGAGCAGCTTTACAAAGAAAGTCAAAGACCTCAGTGATGGATTTGATAAATTCTTTAAAGTTTATGAGTCTCAACTAAATAGTAACTAGGCCAGCTTCATATCATTGGAGTCGTAGATTGGCCAATTGTCTAAAAGGATAGAAACCACCAAGAAGAATCAGTTTAGGGCTGATATTGATATTAACCCTAAGGATGAGTGCAAAGCTATTCTGACAATCAATAAAAGGAAGGCAAAAAGGGAAACAATTAATTTTGAAAACAATGAAAAAGGAGATGAGGAGATGATGAGTGCTAATGAAGTAAATGACAAGAGAAGCAGTGAAGATAAAGTTGAACTCACTGATGAAGAAGAGGATCCTGAAGAAGAAGTTATTGTGCCAGAAAATGAAGAGGAAGTTGAACTCACTGAAGAAGAAGAGGATTTTGTTGTTCAACCTCAAAAGATGAATCATCCGCCTAAGGTAGAAGATCCAGGATGTTTAACAATATCATGTGTTCTGAATGAGTGTGGTGTAGGGGAAGCCATGATAGATTATGGAGCTAGCATTAATATGTTACCCAAGCATTTCTTAACAAAATTCAGAGGGCTAGTGCTGAAACCGTCTAGTGTTATTGTGACAGTGGCGGATGGATCCATGGCAAAACCACCTGGTATGGTGGAGGATGTTATTGTGCGAGTGGAGCAGCTTAAGTTCTTAGTTGATTTTATTGTCATGGATGTGGAAAATGATGAATAGATTCTTGTGATTTTGGGGAGACCTTTCATGGCAACATCCAAGATGCTTATTAGTGTCCATGATAGAAGGATAATGATGAGAGATGAGGAATATTTGCTTCTCTATACCAGCTATGAGGAGGAAAAGGTTAGAGTAATAAGGAGAGTCGGACATAAGAAGCCTGAAAGAGAAGCTACATCTGAAGATAGCACATCAGGTACTGATTATACTAACAGTTGTAATATTTTACAGGTACCTGTGAGTCAAGAAGGAAGATCCATCCATTCTGAACTAAAGGAAGACCCATTTCAACCAGGTATTAAAGTGAAATATAAGAGGAGGGAGTGGGTGTTAAAAGAGTTGAAGGATAAAGGGATGGTGGAGATTGAGGCACCATACAGTGGACGTATCAAGCGAGTGGATAAAAGAAAGTTGAGGATCCGGTGTACTAGAGACACCAACAAGAAGGATAACACGTGACGTTGCTGGGATAATTATATTTCGTGTAAATATTAGTTTTAGTTTTTATTTTATTTGTTGGACAAGTAAATTTTGAATTTTTGAACAATCTTTGGGTAGCATCTACTGAGGGATGCTAATTTTTGTATCCATTAAAGGATACCAGGAAGGCACACCTACTAATGGGTGTTGGAAGGATTCGCACTTACTGACAAGTGCTAAACAGGTTTAGGTCAGGCTCGTGACGTTAAACAAGCGCTACTAGGAGGCAACCTAGATTTTTTTCTTTCACTTTCGCATTTTAAATTCGTAGAATAGGTTGAATTTTTATTTTCAGTGTGTATGCTTGGCTTGAATACTTTTCGGAAGATGTTTGACTGAATAATTTGCATGATGAGCCTATTTGATGATCATTTGATGTGAATGATAATTGAGTTGTGTTGCATGTTGATATCTAGTGAAACAGATGTGGGAATGATTGGTGTGTGAGAAAGCATGTGTGAGGTCTTGAGCTCCATAGTTTTTATTGTTATATGTATTGTTCATAGGAAAGCATGAATGACATTGCCTGAATCTTGATCATTGATTGTATTGCATGTGAATATCAGAGGACAAAGGCCATTTATGAAAACCCTTCTCTAGGCAAATTTTCACCCCAGTGCTTAAAAGTTTATACCCTTTTTGAACCTTAGCCTTAAACAGGATTTGAACCCTTGTCTTGAAATTCTTTACCTTGAGTTGGGATGAGCTTAACTGTAAGTGTTGAAAAGGTTCAAGTTTGGGATTGTATGGGGTAAAATTGAAAAGCAATTGTAAAGCATTAAGCTTAAATGGTGAGAAAGAAAAATGGATGAAAAAAAATAAAAGAAAAGAAAAGAAAAGAAAAGAAGAAAAGCATGAAAGTGAGCTCAATGTAAAAGAAAAAGGAAGAAGTTGCAAATAAGTGAGATTGGTGAGGAAGAAAGTTGTGCTTAAATTTTGAATACTATGGTAGCTCTCTTAACTTAAGGACTTTGCATTCCAGAAAAACCAATTTTTATTGTTAGCCCAGCCTCATTACAAGCTTTTGAAAAGTCCTTTTGATGGCATTTGCATGTAAGGATTTTGGATGTTTTAGATGAATGACAATTTTATTTCATGTGACTTGTGAATGATAGAGTGTTGGAGTGTTACCCTAAACACTTGAGTGATTGAGTGAAACACTTGCCTGGTGAGAATTGCTAAATTTCATGCTTACATCTTTGCTTAGTGGATTGGTCATTCATAATGTGTAACATCTGTTGAGTAACTTGTGAACTGAACAGAATTGGAAGCATGCATGCATCTTGATTTGATTTCACTAAAGATCTGAAGTTGAGTACTTCTTATCATGTACTTTAGGAATGTTGAACCATTGGACGAAATAGTCGAAAGCCAAGCTTTGTTTTGTTTGTAGTTTTGTTTTGTTTGCAGTTTTGTTTTGTTTGCTTGAGGACAAGCAAAGTTCTAAGTTTGGGGTTGTGATAACGATTGAAAAATAGTTATTCTCATATGTCATTTTAGACCGAATTACACCCTTTAAGACTTAGAATGAGCTTAGAAAAACCTAAAAAATGAGTCAATTGAGAGTCAAAAGTTATTTTTAGCGATATTACGCTTCTTTTGCATTGTTTTGCAGCATTTTTGATGGAAGTGAAGAATGGAATTGAAGATGAAGGTTTTAGACTCAGGACAAAGGAAAAAAACTGAAGAAAACAAGAGTGTAGGAATTTTGCCGCTGGGCGGTCCAATGTGAGGAGGTGGCACCAGGCGTGGACGTTGGGCGAATTTGCGACTATGGGCAAACCGCCGGGCGGTGGACCCTTGGCGCCGGGTGGTGGCGCGATTATGAGAAAACCGTAGGGCAGCATAAGTGTGATGCCGGGCGGTTGTCTACTTGGCTTGGGCCTGTTTTCTGTGACGCTCCTCAGCTATAAATAGCCCTGTTAAGATTTCATTCTCATTCTTTTGATAGAAGATGACGGCCAGACCTAATCTTCACTCCTTGGAGAAGATCTCTTGGATGCTTAGGCTCCTTTTCATTTTATCTAGGGTTTGCTCTTCCATCTTCCATTATTTTCATCTAGGTTCACCATGACAATGGTGAAGTAAACCCTTTTGTTGTTGGGGGAAACAATGTAATCTTTTGAAACTCTCTTTTATTGAAACTCTTGTTTATTTATATTATTGTCATATGCTTTCATTATCAATTGTTGGGTTCTCATCTACGCTTAAAGCTTTTATTTGTTAACTCATTCGATAACTGTTGTTTGTCTCTAGTGATACAGGAACGTACAATACTGTCATGAACTGGTGAGAAATTCCTTGATTAATGAAATACCACCTAGGGATAGGGAGGTAGGACGATCATTTGTTTTTGCTTCTGTTCGGTAATGCGTTGCTAGTTGCTATGGGAGGCTAGGGATAGCAAGCCGGTAATTAGTAATAGGCTCTTTGCACCGAGGGATCGAGTTAAGTGTAGGCCAAGAAAGTTTGCATAACAATTAGATGATCAATCCCATTAAGCAAGAGGAGTAGATAAGAGGGAGCAGATAAGATGAAATTGTCAACCCCCAACAACTCCATTAATCCATAGACTTTTTCTTGTTAACTGAATCAAACGCATTGCATGTTTATTTTGAGTTTTTGCATCCCCAACAATTAATCTTTCTCTACAAGTCTTACGATCTCAATTCACACGAACAATAAGGCCTTTCGAGTCTCTTGGGAAGAACGATATCGGGCATTACCGATTATATTACTTGAACGATCTGGTACACTTGCCAGTGAGACAACATGGTACCAATATTTGACTTGGATCTCATCGTTTCAAATATTATGTCTAGTGGCTTTAGAATCGATGTAATATTGGTTGTTTAAAATAAATAGAATAAAAGAATGGCGTGGTTGTTTATATTGAAACTAAATCTATTGCTAAACTTATATTGAAACCGTATCCTTTATGTAAATCTCAAAATCCTGTTCTCAAATGGCTTCTTCATCTTCACGACTAGGAAAGAAGGCTGCACAGGTTGGAAGAAATGCTAGTTAGAATGGTTGAATAAGTGATGATGAAGCACAATGTTGTTAAGCCCTTGGCAAGTGTACCAGATCGTTATCAAGTAATATAAAATGGGTAAGTCCGAGTACCGTTTTCCCAAAGGACTCTTAGGCCTTAACTTTCATGTAAATAGATTGCATAAGACTTGGAAAAGAATTAAATTTAAGTGTTTTGATGCAAGGCAAAAATAAACATGCAAAATGCAAATGAATCAGTTGGTAAGGAAAAGATATGAACAAATGGAGTGTTTGGGGTTTACAATTTCATCTTATCCACCCTCTTATATATACTTTTCTTATTTAATTTGCTTTATTATCATATTGTCGTGCAAACTTTCTTAGTCTACCCTAAACCCAATCTCTTGGCAAAAAGAGCCTATTACTAATTACTGGCTTACTATCTCTAGTCTCCCCTAGTAATTAGCAATACATTATAAACAAAAGCAAAATACAATTGATTGTCCTACCCCTATCTCTAGGCGGTATTAGCTTAATCAAGGAATTTCCTACCAGTTCATGACATTACTGTATGTCTCCGTATCAATAAAGACAAACAACATTTACCAAATGAGTTAAATGATAAAAGCATTAAGTAAAGGTAAGGAACCCAACAATTCATAATATAAGCATATGGAAGCATATAAAGAAAATAAGAATTTTGATATAAGAGAGTTTCAAAAGATTACTGATGAGTTGATATTTTCTTGACTTTACTTAGTTTATTGTGCTAGAATTAATCAGGGAATTGTGCTTAATTTTTCGGTATTTTCCCGTTTTTCCTAAATATGCTTAATTTGACCNGAAATTCTAATTTTAATTAATTTGNATTTTNTGAGCTAATTATTTNCATTATTATTTGNAGGGAAAATTTTGGAAACACAATTTGGGACATTTGGAGGAGACAAAATAAAGTCAAGACTCTTCACTTGGACATTTCAAATTTAATTACATTGTAAGTTAGTAGTATAGAATATTTTTAATTGAACTTATGCAAAATGGGCCATTTTGACAAAAATATGAGGACCCAAAATTGTAGGACACTACACCTAGGGTTCCCTTTTATTTTAGGGTGGACCCCCCGTCATTTTAGGACACTTGGCCCTAGGGATTAGAACCCCAACAACCGTCACTTTTGGCTAGACTCTCACTCTCGGCATTTTGGATATTCATTGCGCTGGAACGACTTTTTTTACATTGCAAATTCCTTTGAACCATGGCTTTTTATTTTGATTATGGATGATTGAGTGTAGCCGTCACACTTGGGGGCATCATTTTTTATTCTCGACAGATTAAAGCACTTGGCTGGAACGTTAGCACTTGGCTGCACCGTTTTTCCATTTTCTTTGAAACAATGGTTTGTCATTTAGATTTTGGATGAAGTAGTGTCTTCATTTTTTTTGTTGAACCGAGAAGAGGTATTATCTATTTTTCCTTGCGTTTTCAATTGGAGAAGGGTCTGGAACGTCCAGCAGCCGTCACCTTTCATTTGATTGTTTTTCGTTGAATGTTTTTGGAGGAAGTTGTTGATTTTATTTGATTTTGAAAAGCACATAGCCACCCACCGAATGAATCTAGAGGTTTCTTTAGAATGTAATATCCACATGCGCTGCTTTTTAAATATATATATATATATATATATATATATATATATATATATATATAAACGTTGTTTGATGAGGAAAAATGGGTGATTTCATTTTGGATGTTCACGTGATTTTGTTTTGGGATAATGAATGCATTTTATTTCATTTAAAAG
>NC_028351.1:28687816-28690273 GCF_000741045.1 Vigna radiata var. radiata | reverse complement strand
TGGGTGATTTCATTTTGGATGTTCACGTGATTTTGTTTTGGGATAATGAATGCATTTTATTTCATTTAAAAGCTACGGTCAAGGGCAGCATAGTATGTAGAGCATTGGGAAGCACACATTGCTTCATTATGATTTAAGGGACCTTTCTTTTCAATTTTCATTTAATAGAAATTGTGTGAGCTGCATGCTAACTTCACAAGGAGGTCACAGCCTAATGCATTCACTTTCATTATTGGGTGCACATTTTGGTTGATTTCATTTTAATTTTGAAACACACAAGTCACGGCAGAGGGTGTTTTTTATTATGGCATTTACAATTTAATTTATTTGGTGGGAGCTTGTTTAGTGTGAATTGGTAAAAACAAAAATATGTTGTTTATTTTCTTTAGTTTTAAATTAGTTTTAATTGCAGGTTGAGTTGTTTTTAATTTCTTTAATTTAGTTCTGCATTTAAATTAATTTTAACTGTGCTAGATAGTTGTTGGTTGCAATGTTGGGTTTAGCATTTTACTTTGATGTCTTCTAGCTTACACAGTTGAGTTTAATGTCCATGCATTTTAGTTTAGTTATTTGTATTCACAAAAACACTTTTCAAACCCCCCCACTTTGTATTAGACCTAAGACTCGAACCGTAGTTGGTGCTTGAGAGACAACCTAGGAGTCACTTCCTAGCACTATACTGCATTTCTAAATTGCAATAAAATTTGCATGGGGCGCGACACCCACCAAATTTTGGCGCCGTTGCCGGGGACAACCGGTTCGGTTTTAGGTCTTTTGTTGTGTTAGTGTGTGTTGTCTTGTCTCGTGTTGTGAGTGTGTTGTTCCGTTTTGTATGTCGTGTCATGTGTGTTGCATTTAGATAGTTCCATATTTTCATTCCATTCTTCTTTCCCCTTTCTTTCCTATGTCTACCTATTTTGGGTTTGTGGATACTGCTTATTCTGCCTGTGCCTATGATTATGATTCTCCTTCTGCTTGTTACTCTGATACTCCTTCTCATATATACTCTGTTGATTTCTATGTTGAGAATAGAACAATTCCTCCTCCATCTCATGAGAGTGCTCCTAGGGTTTAGTTCACCATAAACATGGTGAAACTATATGGAATAAAATGAAAGAATGGAAGAATAAACCTTAAATTTAGTAGATTGCAGCCTAAGCTTCCAAGGAACCGCTTCCAAGGAGCATAGAACAACTCTGGATGTCTCTGCCTGCCAAAAGATTACAATGTGAACCCTGCAAAACAATGCAAAAACAAGAATAATAACTCTAAAACCAACTTTTGACTCTCACATGACTCAACTAAGTGTTTTACTTGATTTAAAGCTCATTCTAAGAATAAAGGGTGTGTTTTGATATCAAAATTAAGCATGAAAATAACAGATTTTAGACCATTATCAGATACAAATTTAGATGATATAGAAAACACTTCTAGGTGGTCCATCACAAGTTCTTCGATCTGGAATTATTCAAAAGTGAAGGTTTTCTTTTTCAATAATTGTTGGTGATGGAAGAAACGCTCCGTGAAGTGACCGAAGGTGCGATTTGACTCCTGCGAAGCTTCTTCTAGAGAGAACTACACAACAGAATATAGTTTGAGAGAGAAATCGAGAGAAAACAGATGTGAATGGTTGAAACACTAATCAGACACGAAGAAAACCCTAGAACAAGTAGAAGACATTGATTGAACTGATTAATCGGTTCAAAACAACTATTGCATGGTGAGAAAGGAAGAATGATCGGTGAAAAGGCTTTTAATCAGAATAAAAGGCGGAACAAACAGTGAAAGATGGTGGAAATAGTGAACAGAAGTTTTCAATCGGTGGAAAAACCTAGCAAATGGTGGAAGAGAATGAATATGTGAAGAAAATTAATGCTTATGAAGGAGAGGCGACAGATCTGTGGTGATGATGTGCTTGAGGAGAAGAAAACCTAGCTGAGACTAGGTTTCTGCGAAAGGAGAAAATGTGAAAATGAATTGGTGTGTATGAAGCGCGAGAGGAAATTGAAGTTGTGGCTTGGGAAGCTAATGTAAGCGCCTGATGGAGGAAATGAGCTACGCGTCGAGCAGAGAGTATATGTGGTGAATGTTAACGGATTGGCAAGTGTACCAAATCGTTCAAGTAATATAATTGGTAAAACCCAATATCGTTTTTCCCAAGAGACTCAAAAGGCTTTCTCGTTCACGTGAATTAAAATAATAAGACATGAAAATAAAAATAATTAATTTGATTTGAGAACAAAAATATTAACATGCAAAAGAGATTGATTCAATTGACAAAAGAAAACAATGGATGAATGGAGTTGTTGGGGGTTTACAATTTCATCTAATCCTCTCTCTTTTATCTACTCTTCTTTAATTATTAATTTGATTAATTAATTGTCATGCAACTTTCTTAGCCTACCCTTAACCCGATCCCTCGGCGAAAAGAGCCTAATACTAATTACTGGCTTGCTA